>NW_009235714.1:25961-35979 GCF_000690835.1 Fulmarus glacialis
TTCCAGGAGAGAGCAATTAGTATCAAGGCAGCCTTCCATGCATTTACAACTGTTTCCCCTAATATTGCTTTGCCCTTTTTTGGGGTCTGACTCCTCTCCTAGAGACGAAGTCCCATCACAGCCTCTCACTCTGCCTGCACGCTAACCTAGAAGGACAAGACTCTGCTCCTGCCTGAGGCTTCCAGGCAACAATAACGCAAAGCAGGAGCCATAGACACATCCTGTAAAACCCCACACCCGGATCACAGGCTGTCACGAGCACATCCAGAAGCACCGCCGCACCTGCAGCTGGCTCCGGAAGGCTTCCCCCTCTGAGAAGCTGCTGTAGCATCGAACTGTCTCAGAGCCTGTATCTCCCATGAAGTGCTACAGCGTTAAAACTGCAGAAGAGAGTTGGCCTCTCACCCCACAACCTGGTGCATTGCAAGAATTTTCCTACTGCTTGAGAAAAGGCTGCTCTACCCACCACATATGGGAAGTTTCCCTTGCAAAACAGGAATCCCATTTTGAAACCACTTCCATCTAATACCTCTAATAAGAGGTGGCCAACAGAGCATGGGTTGGGTTTGTTTATTTAAGTCACAAAGAGTTTTATTTTGTGCAACTGCTCTTCTTTGTAGGATTTTCATTTTTAAAATATCAGTAACAATTACGGCTTTTCTCTAGGTTTGGAGGAGACTAAAGAGCAGTAGTGCACATGCTGTGTAAGCCCCTCTGCCTGATAAAGGAGCAACACTGCGTATCCTTAAACAAAGTATTCGTTCCCTCCCTCGGTAAACACTGCTGTTACACAGATGGTGGGAACTATTCTGAATGCTCCTGCTAAGATCCCCTTTCTCCTCTTCTTTGCTCTACTTAGTCTCAAACCAGTGTTACAACTGACAGTGACCACAGAAGTATAAAACAGGCAGGAAAATAGCTCTGTAAGAACACCCAGGCTCCTTTACATGGAAAAAGAAAGAAAAATTCAGCTTCTCCCCTTCTCAGGCCCAGATAATGCCATGACTACATGGAAGCTTCCCTTAGAGAAAACTTCTTGGGGACCGTGACAATAGGATTTCCTGCAGACGCTGCACTACTGCAGCTGAGACATCCATTGCAGACAACAGCTTTACCCAGACAGGCCTGGCACCACAAGATTAATTCACCCAACATGTTTTATGACAACCACCTCATTAGCAGATCTGCCCAAATGGAAGAAATTTTCACCCTCAGAAGGTGCCTAGTGCAAGATTTTGCTTTTTTGCAAAGTCGCATCTAAAATAAAGCTACTTCTAAGAATGAGGCAAAGGAAAGATTCTTTTTTTCTAGCACATTACAAGAAGTGCTGTGATATTTTAGAGTATTTTGAAACTGGGCAAGCAGATAGCCTGTGTGTAAAGCAGCAGAACCCCGGGACGGCTCCAGTGAGAGCTGTTCACTAGAGCGCGAGCAGATGAGCTGTTAGGCCACGCTCCCTCCTCTATCGCAACGCTATAGCACATGAATGGGCTTTTCACATGATTCCTGCTTAGCCATGGTGCAGTGGGAGACGGGACAGTGCTACTAATGCGGGTGGAAGAGAACCTGAATAATTTAACTTCTGCTAATAACATCAGCACTAGGCCCCACAAAGTGCATTAACTCAGTTAGAACACCGGCAATGGAAAAATTCTTTCCTCTTCATATCCCTGTATCCCTGGGAAAGCCTCTGTTCTTGGCCCTGCAGGAGTTCAACCCAGCTGCTAACAAGCAGACGGGATTCAGAAAAGCACCCCTGAAGTGACACATGTCACTACAGTCCGGTTTCTGACTGATTCCCCAGCGACAGCAATTGGTCTGTAGCAGGTGAATACACTGCTGTCCGTACGGCTGTGCACAGCGTCACTCCGGAGGCTGGCGAGCATCAGAATGATGCAGAGCCCAGCAGGTACCGCTCCTCCCAAACACTAAACCATTCACAAGAAATGGGGAAAGGAGGGAGTGAAGAGTTTCTTCTTTGAGGCAATCATTACTTTGCCTGGAGTACCCAAAATATGGCAGAGCAAACAATGTTCTGCCAAAGCAATCGAAATCTGCCACCTGAGGAATTAGCTCTCTGGCCACTAGCCTTCCCAGGTACCCCCGCAATCCCATTCAGCAGAAGTATTTCTACATAAGACACTTCCAGATTATAGTTCCTTCACTTACTTGAAAAATTCAGTTTTTTCCTCCTCAGACTTCACTGTTAAGGTCTTCAGAAAATTCACAACTTCCAGAAAGTCATTCCTAAGCACAAAAACGTAGGCTGTCAAGTGTGACCCTTATTGATAGTTAAACCACCCACAACCAGGAGACTGCAAATACTTGTCCTTCATTTGGCAGAGAGAACTAAACAGAGGGATAGAAGTCAAATGTCGGTAGACCAAGAACGCCAGCATGGAGGTGTGACCAGTTACCCAAAAGCTGCGTGTGCGCAGTGCTGCGCTTTGAAGTCGGCAATTCACAGGGAGACCTGGGCAACGTGGCATCAGCCACCTCTGACCACCTGCCTGGGGCAATGGGCAGAAGGAAGTGCCACCCTACGCTAATGCCACTACCCAGAGAAGCACTCAGGTGACAGCAGACACAGCTCTGTGTGGATTATCTCGGAGCCTGCTTTGCTCCAGTGGTATCGCTAAATGATTTTATTTTCTAGAGCATTTCCCACCACCTCCCATGAGCTTGGGGAGATCCAACTGACTGCGTGTGACTAAGGGACACGCTTCTGTCACGACTGCTTGCTCAGCACCTCATTTGGAAGGCTGATAATGCTTTCTTAATTTAAGGAGCCTCTTTGTCAAAGATCCCTGTAAGAGGTAGGGAGTAAGTCTGCACTTCCCACCTGATAAGTGACACACCTTCACAAAATGAACACATTTGCAACACAGAAATAAGCAGTATCAAGACATAGCAAGAGAGGCAGGATATTCCTTTCCTTACCTGAAGAACTCGTGAGACAATAAGCTGGACAGTGGTGGGCGACACTTTGGATCTGGATTCAGCAGTGTACAGTGCAAGGTTTGCTGAAAGCTGGAGAGAATATCTGCTGAAATTGAAATCCAGAGCAGCTACAGTTAGATTTCTCTCTCAACACTGAACAAGCTATGTTCAGGAGTCCTCCACCCTTCCAAAAACTTATTTTTAGCTCTATTTGATAGCAAAATTGCTCATATCTGTCCCTAAAGGAAGGGAAAATAGCATTTCCATTTCTCTTCCTAAGCTGCTTGGCTACTGGGGCACCAAGGAGTGCTACTGTCCTCCCAAGAAGCTTCCTGCTCCCGCTCTGCTAGAAGGTAACAGCCCCTGCTCAGCTGTGGTACACAACACCCACACGCCTGCGTCCATAACCCTTGATGAAGCGGCTGGTGGGGCAGGACCAAGCAAACCTCTGACTGCTGCAGAGCAGATTTGGGACTGCTGGTGTTACACTGGCTGGTGACCTCCGGCCACATCTGACCACATTCAAACGCAGGAAAAGGGGAACACAGGAGAAGCCGAAGTCTGCATTTTAACTTAGCAAACACAAAGAACAACAATGGCCACTGGACCTACAGCACATCTGCCAGCTGCAACAAAAGGCAAATGGCTCGATGCACGGAAGGAGTAAGCCACAGAGGCCTGTCGATAGCAAAATAAACACGTGTCATTCCTCACCCTGGTCATTTAGGACCGTCAGGAGATTTTCAACCATTGTTCCAAATGCGTAGGCATCCCTCGCATGCCCATAGCTGTTGGGCAGAATTTTGAAATCCGCAGACTGAAAATAAAACCAAAAAGATCAGCAAAGCAGGACTTTATGAAATACCTGGTAGTTTCCATGAGACTATTTCTGCCCCCTGCCATATATACTCTCCAATTCTCTTTATAGCACCAAAGCTCTACTAAGTACCTTGCAAGTAGAATATTATGCTAAAAATTCCACCAGGGAATTTATAACCCAAAGGAGCAACTACGTCACAATGAAGCAATTCCCTGATGAATGCACGCACCAATTGCAGGTCAACAGCCTTCAGCATTTCTATGGAAACAGGTGATGATTAGAGAGAGAAAGAGCGCTCCTTTAGCATAAGTACTCACAGGATGCTTAATGGATAGGAGGTGACTAACAAGTGAAAAAAAGGCTGTATGAGCGCTACACAACCGTGTGACCACAGTGATCTGGGCAATCTCAGCAACTATTCTGTAATTTTTGCAAAGCTTTGGTCATTTAGAAGCATTAAAGCTGCAACACAAAGTGTTTGAAAAATATTACGAGAACCTGCTGTCCAATCACTCTTCATTCAGAATTTCACTTCCCTGTGCCCGACACCATTCCCAAACCAGGGATGGGACGGAAGGGGGAAAAAACATAGACAGTAAACCTCAGATATTATCCAGTAGCCACTTCCTCCCATTCAGGCATAAGGAAATAAAACACGTGAATGAAAACTATTTCCCAAACACTGCACTTTCATTTGTTGCCAGCAAGAAGTTCCTCCAGCAAGTGATGTTACTCACCATCTCCTCGCAAGGGATGCACGACTGGTCTCGTACCGACTTGACATGTCGGAGGAACTGGAAGGAGAAGAGGGGAGACATGAGCTGCCTCGATCGCTCATCTGTGCCAAGCAGCAGGAGCAGGCTCTCCCCGCAGGCCAGGGCTGAGCGTGTGGCAGGAGGTCTGCCCCTGCCCCCTCCGCTGGCATCCAGGGCAGGCTGCCCTTTGCTCTGCCCGGAGGGGAAGCACAAACAGACCAGGTGTGAAGCACCGAGCTGAGAGAAAGCAACTTCAGGGCATCACCGCCAACTCATCCCTTTAGTCCTCAGTCCTATCGTCCTGCACGATCCATCTGGACAGGGAAAGGATTTCATGAGCTTTAGCAGTCAGGTTTTACTGCCATGCTCTTTGCATTGTTGTGCACCACCACGCACACCAGTTGCGCGTCTGCCTGATCCCTTCCGAAAGGTGATACGCGCCAGGGACACTCAATACAGTTCGTGAAGGATTTGTGGATCCTCTGGGAATGTATGAGCAACGTACATTTACGACACAGTGCCAGGCTGCAGCAATGACTCTGCACAGCATGCAGCAGAAATCAAACCAGGAATTTTTCTGCTAAGACCAGTAACAAGCGATGAAGATGCAAGCAGCAAAAGCTAAGGAGTCATTTAAATTATTTTTTTTATATATTCATTTCAACCTAGACCTTCCTGCCTCACACTAAAGCTTTTGTTATTTTAGTTTTTTTTTTTTAAAATCAGTCCAGAGGAGCAAAGATTTCTCACTCTCCCCAATCTTAACCTACCCTCCAGCCAGCAGTCTCCCTTAGAAAAGTAGCTGCTTTTTGGCTAATGGGGAATTAGTTTGTGTTTTTGCAGACGTTGTAGTTTATAGTTACGGTGTCCTTAGGGCAAAGATTCAGGTCAGAGCAGGAAGTGAGCCAACACATTTAATAGTAAATCCAGATAACTGGAAGGACTTGGACCTTCACATCCACAGATGGCCAGCTTCAGCAGGCATCAGAGGGTGCGCTTTGCTTGGCTCTTACCTCTGGGGTGGCTTCATTGAAGTTACAGACTGTTTCCATTCCTCCCAGCTTCCAGTGCCCATCCTCACTTACAAACACGGATGATAAACAGACATTGTTATGCGTTAGGTTTCCCTAAAACATGAAGGGGGAAAAAAAAAAACCCAAAAGGATAACAGACTTGGGGATAGATGAAGACATAAAATCTTAATCAGCACTAACTAGGTGCTGCGAGGAGCTGAGGAAAAGCTGCCAAAAAGTGCACAATTCTAAAGGTCCTTCAGGATTTTGTAGGTGACTAGCAGATATCAGGCAGGAGGGCTGGGGTTTTAGAACAGAGAGAGCTCTAACTGTCACAGCCCTTGCAATGCAACTGTAAAGCCAGAGAAGACCTCCAGCTATGAACACAAAGCCCAAAAGCTACAGTCTGAGCTGGGATTTAACTGCAGTCCTGGACAAACACACAGTGCCAAAACAGGGGAGCGGTGACACCGATCTCTGACACGTGGCAACAGCTGTAAATAAATGCCAAGGTCCCGCAATCCCATTTCCCTGAAGTAAGAAGCACTGCAAGTAGATGTCAATTCACAAATTGAGAACTGCTCCCTTACTTCCAAAACCCACAGCATTTTCAATTACCCTTCCTCCTATAAAGCAGCCAATGATTTTAGCAGTTTCAGCCTACAAGAACTGTGGGGTGTGTGTCTGTCTTTTTGTGAGGAATCAGGAATGAGACAGTACCTACCCTGTCATGGAGGAAGATGAGCGCCAGCAACACGTCGTAGATCCCTGCGCAGATTTCTGCAGAAGAGAGCGTCTCCAGGACCATCTCCAAAGGCTTCACACGTTCTGTAACCAGGTGGATCCCATTTGCTTCCACAGTACAAGAGAGGAAGCGCAGAAGGCAAGGGTGGCGCAAGGTTTTCAGGTGCTTCCAGAAGCAAAGACATCTGTTAAATCTCACCCAAGGCATCTCTCTTGGCTGCAGAGCTTAGCCTTGTACTTTTAGCCATGTTTTCTGCTTGAATTTAGACAGCCCATCCCTGCTCCTCACCAAGCACTCAGCACACTCACTCACGCATTGCAGAACTTTTTATAATGCATCTAGATACAAAGTCTTACACAGAATAAACACAGCATTTTGGGTAGGATCCACCCAAGAAAGACTCTCTGACTTCTATCTGCAGGAAGAGACCAGTACTCCGCAAAGTAACGCAGGCATTGCTATCTGAACATCGCTTCCCACCACTGCTCGCATTGTGCAGCGCACGATGAGCTTCGCAGCTGCCGGCCCCCTTTCTCCCCCTGCATGGCAGCTGTTTGCAGCCGGGGTCAACTTTGACCTTTTCTCCTGCCCGTACTCCCCAAGGGTTTGACCCTCATTAACCGATTCCCACCGCTCCAAGAAAAAGGAGGGACAGCTCTGACAAGTCTGTCCCAGGCACGCTCTCAACCATACCTTGGCAGCTTTATTAACCTTATCTTCATTCTCTCGCTTGTACACAAAGACGGAAGCAAGTTTTCCATCTTGTAGCACGGCCGGATAAATTGTGTGTCCAGTTGGCAGTGTGAACGGCGGCTCTTCCAGTGCGTTGCTCTTTAAAGCGCTGTTCTCCGAGCCCATCACTTGCAGAGTTCGGCCGTTGTAGAGGTTCCCTCTTGATGACAAAAACAGGCCTTTGGGTGAAGGAAGATTTTTTTCAGACAGATTTAGTTCCAGCGGACGCTGTCCAGTTCGCCTTCAGAGCATTTTCTGCAAAGCATGAAACAGCCATGAAGACCCTCCTCCTGCAAGTATCCTCTCCTTCAGTTTAAGGACAAGAATAAAATCCCCATCGTTTATTTTGTAAAGGAAACCAAATGAGCAGCTCTCTAGCTGTGGAGCTAGGACTGCGTTGGCATTTGTGTCAGCATCACCACCAGACATCACCAGCTCTGACACACAGTCAGCATGACGTCCACAACTAGTCCTTGACCTGGCTACCAAACTGAGAATCCACCAAAACCAGGATCCACCAATACCCCGAGTCATGCAGACATCTACACCTACTCCAGAGGTTTAATTCAGATTAAGCCCAGTCAGCAGTTAGAAACTGTGACTGCCACTGCCTTAGGGCACAAGGAGCCCCTGGCCTTCTTAAAAGCAGCCATTCCTCAATTCTCCAAGCCACAGAGGGTTTCAGTGAAGCTATGGTCAGGTTACCTCCTCCAGCGGCATGCTTTCCCCCCCCCGCCCCCGATTACCTTCTCTCCATCTGACAAATCTTCCATCTGCCTGCTAACCCTTCCTTCCTCCCACAGCCTCTGTCAGGAAGAGGCTGGCACAGATTTTTGTGCTGCTTCCTCACATACAAAACTGGTAAAACAAACACGCTGATTGCAGAGGCTCTTTCAGAAAACACTGACCGAGCATGTGCTCTGTAATCAGGCTTGTGATCACAGGCTACAGACGAGACCCTGAATGCCAGTCTGTATACAGAGGTTAGCAAACAATCTCTAGTAATGAGAGAAGGAGAGAGCAAAGCCTCAGTTTTAAGGAAAAGTGGGGGAAAAAAATTGCCCACCCCCAAGCATTTTTTGCAACTGGAGAATTGCTTTATGGTGGTTCAGCCGTGTCCTGAGGCTTCAGGAGGGCGACAACATGGGAGTCTCTCAGCTCCCCGATAGAGCTGTTCCTGCAAAGCTGCTGCCCTGGCCCCTCTCCCACGACTCTAGTCCAAGCCCTCCCAGGAGCTCCGAGGTCAGCAGTGCTGGCAGCCTTCTGGAGAGCTGGTCTGTCACGGCTTCTTTTCACTGCTTCAGTTAAGAATTAGTTATCTAAATGATTGCCCACCCCCTTTCCCCAAAGTGTCCTATATTTAAACATGTTATGATCTGATGTTTTTATTAAATGTAAATATGCCAATTGCACAACCCACTAGTCAACAAGAGCATTGGGAAGGAGCAGAATGCTGCCTTTTTAATAGACTTCATACAAATCCTTGCTCACACATCTTAGTCACCTTTGTTAGCTAACTGTTCTGTAACAAACAGGCAGCTACAACTCTAGATGTGCTTCTTGCTGGGAGGAATGAACCCTATGAACACATTAGATACGGGAACCAGAACACGTTACAGCTCTTAACTGTTCGACGTGAACAGATCTTAACCCTCCAGAGTATACCAAGCGAGTGTACAACAATCACTACACTGCTGTAATTATTTCTCAGTCAGATTTTGCACAGGACAGCTGAAGACCTAGTGCCTCGCGTTCCTCCAAACACATATGGACATACGCACCAGTTAGAAATTTGGCTTCAGGGACACCCACAGTTCAGAAATATTGTAACATCAGAGTCATTCTGTCAACTGCGACCTACCCGAGTGCCACTGTATGACAACCAGCTCCAAACAAGCATCCCCCGCTCCAGGCAACCGCCTCTCAGGAGGAGCCCAGCAACTCTCGGTACCAAACACCGAGCACCTTCAAGCGAGTAGCTTCGAACAACCAAGCAGCAACAGCAGCCTGTGGAACCACGAGCCACACTTTCCAGGAACACGTCAGCTTCGCAAAACTATCACTTGGTTTCTTTTCTTTTTCACAGCACTCCAAAACATGCTGGCTATTGAAACGCCAGCAGGCAAAAGCATTTGCAAAGGTGTATGCCTAGGTGTGGCTAAAACCCACGGAAGAGTTTTTCCCATGCTAAAATAAACTGTCAGTCACACAACTACACTGTGTAAGGACCACATATGCTTTGTGGGTTAACAGCATTACCCACGTTATAACCCTTTAGTATCTTATTTTCAATAAATTGTAAACATGAACATTAGATATAACACACAGTGCACCTTGAGATGGAGAGGAGCCCAGCTAGGAAAGACAGAGGGACTGGTAGTTAAGAACAACTTGGCTTTGCCATCATAAATGGTGTTAGAGTTGGAATTTCAGGTTAGCTTATTTGTGGAGTGATAGCACCCCGCATACAAGGTGTCCACCTGAAACACGCACACTCCACAGCTAAGAGTGAGGCAGTTCACGCTTGCCCTGCCCGCCGCCCCCCATGCCAGCAGAGCCCCCTGGAAGCCGCTGTCAGAGGTGACGGGTGCTTTGCTCCCAAAGGCAGAGGTTTCCCAACACAGCAACTGCAAATGTCCAGCGGGCGCCTTGCGCAAGCAGTGCCACGAACGCCGACGGGTGGGCGATCGACGTGCAACAGCCTCTCTGGGAAAGGAAGCGTGATTTTATTGCACCTTCCGAAGGACGGTTCAACCCTGGACACCAGGCGCGGGGAAAGAGCACGCATTTTAACGCAGCGGGCTCCCCGAGAAACACCAGCACACCACCAGCTACCGGGAACAACACGGCACGCTCAAAACAACTACAGTCACCAATGCGGTATTTGCCTTTTTCCCGGAAAAGCCAGCTTTTGCCCCCACCGCACACCCTACCTGCGAGTTACAGACACCCCCAGGGAGGGAGGGCAGCGTCACCATTTTCTGAGCCGGGCTGGCAGGACCTGTGCCCAGCG
>NW_009235715.1:0-630 GCF_000690835.1 Fulmarus glacialis
CCTGGTCCCCCCAGCCCTGCTCCGTTTTGGGGGGTGATGGCATGGCTGCAAGCCCCAGCCGTCCCCATCGCCGTCCCCTGCCCAACGTGTGGCCAATGCAAAGTCCTCGGAGCCACAGCCCCACAGACCCCTGCACGGGTCTCCCCCTCCCGCCCCATCCCTGCCCGAGCCAGCCCGGGGGCCATGGCATGACCTCAGCCATGACATGTCCCTGCTGGGGAGGCCACCAAGCCACCACGGCCCTAACTCCGGAGAGAGGGTAGGGACAAGGGCAGGCAGGTGAGGGGCACCGTGTCCCCAGTCTGCGAGGAGCATCATCTGCAGCTGATGGCACCGAGACAGGCGCTACAGAGAAAGGGTCTGCAAGGGAGGAGTATTTTTAGCTTTCTCATTAACTGAGTGCTTTCAAATTAGCCTTCTATTAACCTCAAAGTAAAATGAAAGCGATGGAAAGAAAGCATTTTTTTTTTTTTTCCCCTTCCCTTCCAGGGCTTAAGTGTCCTGCAGAATATCAAGGTTTTCGTGATTAACGTCACATTTGCCTTGAAGCTCTAATGAAGTGGAGTTGTGTAATATTTAACTTCTGGGGACTAACTGGGCTGGTGTTAGCCGGGACCGAGGCAGCGCCTG
>NW_009235715.1:659-1214 GCF_000690835.1 Fulmarus glacialis
TCTCCATGCACGCCGGTCACCGGCACATCCACCCAGAGGTGCCTGTGGACAGTGAGACCCAAATTTAATTAACCCCTTGCCGGACAGGTGACTTCCACCCTGCTGGGCAGCTCCGTTGCAGGGACGGATGGACAGACAGACAGACAGCAGCCCCAGGCTCCCGCTTTCCCAGTTCCTGGGCTCTGCCAAGCATTTCCCTCCCGGCCACGCTCACTTGAAGCTGCCCAGACGCATCCCCGCCGGCGCGGGGCGGGAGCTGCTGCGCTCCCGGCTCTCTCCATCCCGTTGCCAGGTTTTTGCCGGGGTTCCCCGCGGTCAGAGGGGTGGCTCATCGCATCCCAGCCGGCAGCCCGGGCTGCTGCCCCTGACGTGTGCTGCCAGGTTTTTGGGATGCACGCAGCCGGTCTGGGGCTTGAAACCCCCTCCGGCTGCTCGCAGCCTTGGGAGAGCCGGTTTTACACCCATTTGACTCCATTTTCACTCTTCTCCAGTGTGTCCCTGGGGGGGGACGGGATGGAGGTGGAAAAGGGATGGAGATGAAGGAGGGATGGAGAT
>NW_009235716.1:0-236 GCF_000690835.1 Fulmarus glacialis
GCCGGTCTGGGACTCCCGGTGCCCGCCGTCGGGCTGCGGGGAGGGCGCCCGCATTGCTCCCGCCGCACGACAGCAGCCTGCGGCGCCCGCAGCCTCTTCAGAAACCGGGAGAAATAATTTCTCCGATTTCGTTGTGTTCACTTTCTTTTTTTTCTTCTTCTTCTTCTTCTTTTTTTTTTACATTCTTGGCCTAAGGCCCATATATTTTTTGGATACTGCAGGGGGGATATAATATC
>NW_009235716.1:641-927 GCF_000690835.1 Fulmarus glacialis
CGTCTTTGTCCCTGACAGTCTCTTCAATAGACTAATTCAATTACCGCTTGGGGATTCAGTCTTCATTGAAAGCAATAATAGCAGTGTAATTCGTTGGTAAATAGGTATTGGAAGCAGCCCCGCTCGAAACTTTTTCGGGGCACAGGTTTATATCTCTGGGATTCAAAATCTCTCCCGCTACAAGCGCGGGGAGCGGGGAGGGAGGAAGGGCTGGTTTTCACTGAAGAGGAGGGCCGGGCTGCGGGCAGACCCCGGCGCGGCCGGCCGGAGCGGCAGCCCCGCACCC
>NW_009235717.1:0-11723 GCF_000690835.1 Fulmarus glacialis
CAACTGAAATAGTCTATTCTATTCTGACCTGTCTACCATAACTGCAAAGTAATAATGCTGCTTGGCCTCTTTTATTAAATGTTTTTAAAATAAACATTTTTTTGCAAACAGAATATTTGTACCAGTAGGTGTACCTATATGCTGAAATTTCTAATGCTGCAGTTTGCTAGCAGTGGGAGCCCAAAGCAGCAGAAATCTTTGTGTAAGTGCTGGAATTGCAAAGATTCAGAGGATGTAACTTATCACTTTGAGATATTTGATTGGGATGTTTCATCCTGAGTAAGCTAAAAATTAATTTATTGTCTGGAAAATCTTCACCATGGGATCTCTCTTCCACAGAGGGATTTTTTTTTTTTTTTTTTTTTTAAATTCTAGTACTCAGAGATATCCTGATTAGAGGTGATGTTTCTCCTCATCTACCCCTCTTAGCAAATCTCAAACCAAACTGAAATGCAAGCCTGAAACTCATCATTACTCTACAGTTTCTCCTTCCATACTTTGTATCTTGATCTTTGCGTCTCCTACATCTCTCTCTTAGCCAACAGTAAGAGTCTAACATACCCAGATAACCTCTTATGTTGGACCTGGGATTCTTTTGGCCACATCGCATTGAAGAAACCCAAAATGACAAGTTGCAATTTCTTTTCCTTACCTTCCTTTCTATCTTTTATAAGCTTACTCTTGTCTTAAAATGTATTCATGTTCCTGAACTACTAAGTGAAAATGAGAAGGTTTCTAATGCTCTGGACAAATTCACAAACAGCCTCTCATGCCTCCCACGGAGAAAGGATTCACTTAACAGGCCAAATTTCCTTGCACAGATTCCAACATACCTTCCTCTTCTTTCATTTTCTTCAGGTCATCCTCTCCTACTAAAGAGACACGCTTGGGAGGCTTATCCATCTGCTGTTGCTTCACTTCAATTTCGAAATACTTCTGCCTCTCGCGGAAGGATCTCTGCTCAGGGCTGTGCAGTCCACTGGGGCTGTGTGTGGCCACCTGCAAGAGCCACACCGGCACTGCCCACCGAGCGACGGAGCCAAACCTCCCCCTCCACATCGCCCCAGCGTGTGCCCCGCACCTGCCCTCCCCAGCCACGTGCTCCGCACCCTCTTCCTCCTCCCCAGCCCTCCTCTGGGTGCCCACGCTGTGATCCACAGCCCCCAAAGCCCGAATCCTCTGCAAGTCCCCATCCCAGTTCCAGCTCCAGCTGCCAGAACTCACCTCCGGGGCAGTTCTGGGATTCTCTGTGCTGGTCTGACCAGGCAGTTCCTAAGAATACAGAGAAACGGGCACGTTCTAAAAAGAAAGTTTTCTGCCACTTTTGTTTGTCTGAGACTTCAAAGATCAATTTTGTGACGAACCTTGCTTAATATTTTCATTGTCAAATTTGACTCAGAAACCAGGAAGGTGTGAATAAAATTTGTGAATGGCAAAGACCAGAATACAGATTCACAGAAATGCGGAGTTGTCCGAGACCTCTGCAAATTATTTCATCCATCCCACTCCATTGAATGGGGACAAGCATTGTCAAAATTCAAAATAGTTTGGAATATCATCCTGGAATGACAGGTTGATTTGAGGAGGAAGAAAAGAATTTAATTTAATAGTGCAAAATACAAAGTAATCTACTTCAGGATCAGTAATTGTTTCTTAAACCATGATATATCAGCTAGATACTATGAGGCTGGAGAAACCATCTTGTACAAGATAAAATCTGACTCATGAACTTAGGTCATCTGGTGGGTTGCAGATGCCAAGAGACAAGTTCCACTTCCTTTTCATCCTCGACTTAGCTAACAACTTCCCTGAGCTTCTACTGACAGTCATCTACCTCCGAGTAAATCAGTCTATAAAGCTAAAATGGCCAAAAATCAACCCTGCAAACAGTAAAGACAGACTTGTGACCCATATTAATTTACCAAACCAGATCAATATGAGGCCAGATGAGCACCAACGCACGGCAAGGTAGACAGTGTGAGGACAGGGTTAGCTTAGATATAACACAAAGTTGCTGTCACAAGTCACTGCGGAATAGCCATAGCTCCCAGTATAGCATTATTATGAAAAAGGTGAGCGTGATCTATTGACATGTAAGGAAAGGTATTGTCAATTAAGATTCAGAAAGAAAGAAAGAAAGAAAGAAAAAAAGAAAGAGGGAAACAAACTGTACCACAGTAGGAAGAAATCTGTGAAATAGGATCTCTCATTTGTATCAAAGATGTGCCAGCAAGAATTCAGATAGGAACAGGTGAAAAGGAAAGCAGTAAGATGACAAAGAGAACAGAGGGTCTTTCCAAACACGAGGTGTCGAAGGGGACAGTGTTTTGCTTCTTTAGTTTAGTAAATGAAGTGATAGTATGATTGTCTATGAACAGACAGCTCCAGAGGTCTGGCGTAACTGAGTGCTGCCATGCACGAATACAAGCTCTTCAGGAAGGACAGGCAGGGAAGACAGCATGGGTGATGCCTCAACAACACGCTGAACACAGGTCTTTGCAGAGTAAGGGCTGGCCACATAGTGGGCTGCTGGAGTGCAGCCAGCAGGTCCAGGGAAGCAGTCCTTCCTCTCTGTTCAGCACTTACAAGAACAGTGTGCCCAGTTTGGGGCTCCCCAGTACAAGAATGCCACTAACAAACTGCACCATGTCAAGTGGAAGACCATCAGAATGATTTAGGGGGCTGCAGGACATGACATTTGAAAACAGGCTCAGAAGGCTGTGCTTGTTCAGCCTGGAAAAGAGGAAGCTCAGGAGAGGGGGATCTAATTCCTGTATTCAGCTTCCTAGAGGGGGGTTACAGGGCACAACGTCAGACTCTTAGAGGTGCACAGCAAAAGGATGAGAGACAACAGACACAAGTTGTGGTAAAAGAAATTCTGATAAAACATATAGAAAAAAACTTCTTCACAGCAGAGATGGTCATACACTGGAAGAGATTGCCCACGGTGACCTCAGAATCTCCATTTTTGGAAATTCAGAACTCAAGTGGACTGGGCCTGAGCAACCTCATACAACTTCAAAGGTTGCCCTGTTTTGCATGGAAGACCGAGGCAGATGACCTCCAGAGGCCTCATCTAGCCTGAATGGTTCCATGATTCAAATACATGGAGGGGAGAAGGAATAGTTCCAATTAAGTTAAAGATCAAAACCCAATAAAAAATTCCTCAGAACAGGTTTAGCCTGGCCCTGGATTTTGGAAGTTCAGAGAGTTTTTTCTTTATATCAGAACAGCACGGTTATACAATAGCATCCTAATGTCTGGGGAAAATAATAGCGACATGAAATTCAATGAGCTTTCAGGACTTGGTATGTTTATGGACAGGACTCTGCAGGGTGCCGTCCGCAACGTGAATAAGACTCCACCTTCCAAGGGGACCTCAACATGTCGCTCCTTCACGACAGCTTTCTTTGGAGGAAACAAATCACTACCTCCTTCCTATTCTCACACTTCCCCTGCTCACCTGCAAGGCTCCATCTTCTGTTTGTACCACTGTGTAACATCGCCCCCAGCCAGCACTAGGTACCTGTGTCTCAAGCAGAGGGTGTGACAAGGGCACTGCTGCAAAGGTCTTGTATGCTTGCTTGACATTGATGGGGATCTCGTCAGAAGAGGGTGGTGAAGGTGGCTTTTGCTAGAGGGACAAAGACAGAAGGTAAAGATAACCACAGATGCTATAAAAAACTGAACATGGGGGAAACACAGCACAACTCTCAGCCTGCAAAGCCTGAAGAGTGGAATATAAGAGACAGTTCCTGCAGCCTTGGGCAGAAACAAGAACAGCATATTGTATAGATACTATATACAGCAGCACATGTATCACAGTCCCGTTTTATTTCTTGGATGGTGGAGGAACGATACTTCTGGTGGTACAGATCCTCACTGACTCGACCAGAATTTGCGACTGATCTCTTGGCTAAGGGGCCATATTGCTGTCACAGTCCTTAAGGATTTCCACCCAGTTCAACTAGCATGTGCCTACTTGAATCAGTGGGCTTTTGGGGCTGGAATAAGACAGCTATACGGTTAACTGATCCCTACTTAGGACTGAACAAGCCACATTTAGTTTATTAAAAAATTAAAGATAAGGCCTGGCCTTATCTGGCATTTCTGACTAAAGGGGCCTTCTTCATGGGAAGGAATCTGTTAGTCTCATTTGGTTTTTGCGGTGGCCATTGTACTTCTATTTATAAAATGACCAGCGTGTACTTCTACTTACCTCAAGGCTAATGGTCACAGTCTCCTAAACCAAAGTGGCAACCCATTCAGGGATCTATAATCTGGAGAAGACCTGCCTTTGATCTCAAATTTTCCCTTCACAGAATTCTACTTACTCGGAAACATCTGATAAGGTCCAACGGGACCCTCCTACTGCTTGTCACTTGTCTTTGCTGGTCTTTTCCTCACCTATCTTCCCTGTAACCTCTCCTATCACATTCAGGGAGGAAGAAGAGTTGGGCTGACCAGTTCAAAGCAACACAGAAATGAATGGGAGTAGGAGGGGAAATGACACCACCACCTTCCTTTCTACTAGAAAGCAAATCCCCTTTAGTTGCTTCATTTCTTCAGTCCCTCTAGCTGCACTAACTTAGTTTCAGGTGTTTGTGGTTTTTCTTTGTCCTGGACTGAGGCTAAATTATGTTGTTTGATTATGTTCCCTTCTGCATAGGCTAAAGAACAGCACATCAAGATCAGAAGAGATTGTAAAATATGTGAATCTTGGCCAATTACATGGATTATATATAGCTGTTTGTCTGCAAATCAGGTCTCTAATTTGGTATGTCATACAAGCTTCAATAAAAAAAGAAGGGCTATATTGCAGGTGTACAAGTCTTCTGTCACGACAAAGACCAAAATACCTGAATCTTTCTCTCCCATCAACATACAGCCCAGGGAATACAAATCTTTCAAAAACAATCATTTTGCACATCATAAAACTTATTATCAGCAAGATGGTATTAGCTCTTGCTCCAAGATGCAAGACATCAATAGACAAAGGTTCTGAAAGATCTATGCCTCAACAGAACGCAACACCTCATAAATAAGGATCTAAAACTGTAACTGCTCTGGGATTTCAGCCACAATACAGTTTCAACAATGCTAACTTCTTGAATGGGTAAGTGAATACACCAGGCAGGCTGGAGAGGCTCATCTATGTTAGAAAAATGAATGGGATGCACTGACCATGACTCTACTTGTGAAGAGTATGGGTTCTTACCCAGGGCATCCAGACTGATACATAAACAAGATCAGCCAGAGCTAAGGCACGTGATCTTTAAACTACAGAATCACCACTGAGAGGGTGTGTTCAGCCTACCCACCAGAAAAAGTGGCACTATAGCAACCTAGGGCAGATAGACATAGCTTAGCAAGAAGGAACTGCAGGCCACTTACAGAGTTCTGGATACTGAAGCACAGCTCAGGTTGCTGGAAGGGATTGGGGCTGTCCCCGTCCTCCGAATTATGTGAGGCAGCATTTTGTCGCACTCGGGAAAGAGGCTGAATGACGCCTGGCTTGGTCTGCTTGTGCCAATACCACACAACAGGGGGAAAGGCAGAGGAAGAAGGGGGGGGGGCAGAGAGAGAGAGAGAGAGAGAGAGACAGAGAGAGAGAGAAATAAGCAGTTAGGGCAGCAAGATGTCTCTGCCATGCAAGTGAATAAGAAAAATCCATGCACCTGAGCTCAATTCCTCAGCTGTGCTGCTGACTCCAGCTACCAGACTGGGAGGGAGAGATACTGAAGCAAACACCAAACCCTCTGGTGGAAGTATTTTGGACAGGCAAAGAGATTCAGACAAGTCAGGGTCACGACAGGACCAGTGGGTTACAGAGAAGGCCAGGACACAAGGAAGAATCTGCCATACAGGTAGCAGCTGCAAGGGTCAGAGGGGTACGGCATGAGTATGTCAAAGCTTGGAGAATGTAAGCATCATGAATGGAAGATGCAGAAGGGAAACATCAGCCAGGAACGGGTATTGGCAAAAGCTGGGTATGAAAATGAACTGAGACCCAGCTAGGGCTCCAATTAGAAATGCATACGTAAGAGCAGAGACAAGAGTCTGAGGTTTGACATAGATGTCATCACTGTTGCATGCTGTGTGGAAGTGAACAAAACATCTAATACTAAAGACAGTAGAAGCAGGAATTGAGTAAGCCAGCAAAAACTACATGAGTGAAAGCCGCAAGGGTAAACGGAAAGAAAAGGTGCAAAAACACTTGCATCAAGTTTTCAAATTGACAATATTTAAGACTTAGTGCGTTTGTACAAACTTGAGGTACAGTAGAGGACTGAAGAAGACAGTGTAAGAGCCAACAGTGAGACTTGCAGGGCACACACAGAAGGAAGAGGCAAGCTCTATGTGCTGGAGAATGCACATAAGGTCTCATGGCGGATGTACTTACTGATTTACTGTCATCCTGTGATGTAATGAAGTTAATGGAAGCCTGAAAACAGAAATACAGGTGTAAATTTGGAGTCCTTACAGGAAGCCTTTAGTTTACTCTGCTCCATACAAAACTCCCAACCCGAACCCCTCCCCTGCCCCGCCGCCCACCCTGTACAGGGAGAAGCCCCCAAGTCCCATACTAACCCCTACCATACCTTTTTCCTCACGTGGGGAGCAGTCCAGAGCCCACCCGCAAGAGCTTCTCCCAGTCCCTCTGCTATGTGAGAGGGCCCTCACAACTCTCTCTGCACATCTCCAGGCACCGATCCCCCCCGCCCCCGCCTCTGCTCCAGCTCAGCTGGTCCTGGCCCTTGTCTGCATCCCCTGCCCTCTGCACTTGCTACTGAGCTTGAGCAAAGCCATCAGCACCACAGCTGCTCTGCCAGGAAGCGTTCACACATGCCATCTCAGCGGCGGCTAGCAGGGAGCAGCCTCTCCTGCCTCAGCCTGTTGCCCTGGGCACTGCTCTCCGCAGCAAGCCCTCGGCGCGCACCAAGCCCAAGAGCCGGGGAACGCAGAACCAGAGGAAGGGGCGAAGAGCAGCGGTGCCAGGTGAGAGCAGCACGGAGCGGCAGCGCACACTGCACACCAACAGGCACTTACAAAGCGGGTCTCCCTGCCTGACAGGTGAGCAGGCCGAGGAGCTGCAGGCGTCTGGAGAGGGGCAACGCCAGGGAGGATCGTCAGGGGAGAGAATGGGAGAGAAAACGAAGAGACGGGGTTTTCTGCGTGAGAGGCTGAGACGAGCGCCTTTCCCAGCACAGAGACTGCAGTCACCCAGAGCTGTCAGTGTCCCCATAGCTCCTTGTTGCCTGCCACGGAGAAGGCCCCTCTGCCCTCCCCGGCACGCACACACAGACCCACCACAAACACCTCCTTCCTCCCCCACCAGAAGCTTGCAGAACTCAAGGTCAGGCAAGACCATCATGACACCAGCCTCAGGACAAAGGCTGCAACTTCCCTCAGTAATTCTCTAAGAGCTCTGAAATAAGCCTATAAATTCTGGTTGGACTACAAGATGTCAAAACCAAAGAATTTACATTAAAAATAGATGGCGGCAGAGAATTAGAGATGCAATGCCTTGAAATTCTACTGCGGAGCAACAATCTGAAGGTCAAGTCTCCTGAATCCCCAGAAAATGTACAAGCCACAAGGCTACTGATTGCCCTGTGTCCTTCAGTATTATCTGTTGGACCTGTTCCATTTTGTATAACATTCATTGTCCAGAGAGAACTAAATCCAGCAGATACAGCCTTACCTGACATCCAGGAGACTGCTGCGGAAGGCTCCGATTCAAAAGTATTACATCATGTAAATGTGACAGAATGCAGGGTTGAGAATGCCACTATAGCAAGACTAACGGCTCAGCAATGCGACACCAAGGCATCTTCACGAACAACTGCCAGAGTCACTAATTCGTAACAGCCATAGACCAAGTAACGAAAAAAGGCTATCAAAATGACACACACACTAGATCTCAGAAATGAAAGCAGTGAGCAAACCTGCTGAAGACCTTAAAAGGCTAAAATAAAGGACAAAGTCATGAAATTGGCTATAAATGCTTTAAGAAATTAATGGAATCTCTCATGGCATATGCATCTCTGAACAGAGAGATAAAAGAGAAAAACAAGAAAAAAGCTGTATAGATTATTCAATATGTTTCTCAAGCTACAGAGAATTCATGATACAAAAAACCTGAAGTGATAGAAGAGACTACAAATTACAGCAAGTGCTACATAACGGGGAACTTGAGACATCCAACTTAAAATTGGAAATGCAAATGCCTGCATCTGCAAAAATGCTCCTGGGTGCGCTTAACTCCAAGAATGCATTAGTGAGACCTTGTTTATTCTTCTCAGAGCCCATGGAGGAGAGGGTGAACAGTTTCACCTGGAAAGTTTCCACTGTCAGAGCAGTGACTGCTATGAGAAGACAAAACGGTCACTGTTGCCACAGGAACTGGATAACAACAAACCATTAGACTCTAAAGACAAACAATTTGTTACTGAGCAAGCCCATCCCGAATTAGAAGAGCAGATGGCATTATAGCCAGAGAGCTGCTAGTGGCAAGGACATCGGCCAAAACACTGATAAACAAAAACATCAGGGGTACTACAAAAGTTGCCTATGACAAATTGGAACAAGGGACATTCCATCCAAATACAAATTTTTACCAAAAAAAAAAAAAAAAAAAAAATCACAATGAGAGTAGTCAAATATTGGAGCTGGCATCTAGAAAGATGTAGACTTTCCATCTCTAGAGGTGTTCAAAATTTAACTGGACATGGCCTTGAGTAACCTGATCTAATTGGACCTGCTCTGAGTGTGGTCTTAGACCAGACCTTCCATCCTAAACCATTCTATGAGCAGCCACATGGCCACCCTTTGAGATTTGGGCTTCTTTTTCAACTGAGAGCTGAGGATCTTTAAAGATCCTCAGCGCAAATTAATATCTAGATCTCTTTCTATTGTAGAATGAGGAGTATCATCCCCACCCCATTCCTTCTAGATAGAAAGAACCCAATCTCAAAGAAAATTTGCACTTGTGGTAAAAGGAAAACTTACTGAAAGCAGCCCAAAATAAACCTCCAATCAGTATGCAACTGCTGTCAGAAAAGCAAATAAGTAAACATATGCAGCTGGAACAGAAAGCACTGAAATAGTATTACTATAATGAATAGCATCTTCTTCTAATCTTATTGTGTCCCTGGTGACCACTCAGTTTCGAAGGATCTAAGAACTGACAGAAATGCAAGACAGGCTAAGGAAGCAATAGAAGATAGACCAAACTGTTCCTCACTACAGCTCCACTGTCCTATTCGCTACTGCCAGCCACATGGTCCTGACCCTTCTCCTGAGTCAGTGTTAATTGTCACCTCACCCCAAGATGATGCAATTCATCTCACTAAGCTGAACTAACCTAGCAAAAAAGCAGACAGCTTTTGTCCAGCTTAGAGAACTGAAATGACTCAGCTAAAGATCAGGTAGGTGCCAGAGCCAGTGGGACCAAACAGTTGGAGAGCAGTTGCACTCCAAAAGGAATGCAACAGACACAAAATAACTAAGGATAGAGTACAAAGTACAATTTTCAGTTCATTCCAGCCCCCTGATATAAAAACCAGTAACATGTAATGACTGTAAAGGGAAAATTTTAAAAATCCATTTAAGAGTATTTAACTTCAAAAGGCTCAACTAACTTGTGAAACCTACTGCCACAGGATGAAAAGTGAAATAAAAAACTTAGCAAGATTTAAAAGCAAAGATCAGAGTTGATATGAGAAATAAGAACAGCTAGTGAGAATAGGCAATGCTTACAAAAAAAAAAAAAAAAAAAAATCAAAAGTGACAAGAAATAAAGAAACTTCCCACTTCAGAGTGAAAGCTGGCCTCTAACCAAAGAGTTTTAGAAAATCATTCCCTAAGGGTAGGCTAACCCATAATTGTCTGCTGCAGGATCCTTCAATTTTTTTCTGAACAGCTGGTGTGGGTTGCCGGCAGCATCACAAACAGAACTAGGGATCTCTCTGGGAGACTGAGTAGCACTTGTTTACAGACCTGAGATGATTCTGCAAATCCTGACTTCTCCATTTCTTCTCACATACCAATTGCCAGAATTAAATAGTCTCTGTATAAGGTATTGTATAAGGCCATTCTCAAAAAAGAGAGACAACTACCATTTTATAGTCACCCTAGGTACTCCCCTGCTCACTACCCTGCAAATTAAGTTACCCCTCAGAGCAGTAACTTTCCACTGAGTTTATGACTAGCTAATTATACTCCCGGGTCTCTGAGATATTTTGAAAGAGCAGAGTTCTTCCCCTAGTTCTCTAGTTGCCTCCTGAGATGGATACCCTTCCACCTCAAAGGTGTCACTCTCAAGGATGGAAATCATACTCCGCTTCCTCTGCCTGTCTGCCCTGGTGCCACCTTGCCCTGGAAGCATGCCTCCCTGCCTTCCCCCGTATTGCCTGACCTGGAGCAGTCTCACCTGCTGATTACTAGGAGAATAGGGAGTTTCACGCCTGGAATTTCCTGTCCCAGACTCGCCCACAGGAGCCTGAAAGAGAGAAGACAAAGCTAGATAGTTACTGTACAGCAGCAACTTCCACGTCTCTCCCTTAGCAGTGAGACCACGAGGCAAGGGAGATCGCTGACATCCAGCCCGAGGCCAACTATGGACCACCTCACCGCGAGAGAGTAGAGTTAGCATTGGGCCCAACAGCAGCTGTCACGTGGCAGAAACTTGCAAGAAGCGTTAGAAACAGCAAGAGAATGACATTAAACATCGGAACTGAGATCATATCCAAACGCCCTGCAAGGCCAACTGAATCAGGTTAAAGCCTTCTGCCTTGTAAGACAACCCCAGGAAACCTCTCCCTCTAACTTCTCTTCAGCCCTCAAGAAGGCTCAGACTGGGCCACAGTCTAGGCAAACCTCCTCTTGCACAGACACTGAGCAAAAAAAGCCAATCCCAACTGAACGGAGACAAGATTCATCCCCAGCCATATCCATTGCTGTTGGCCTACTGGTAGGACCTTTATGAGTGGCCCAGAGCACAGGAAAGACAGGGCTCTCACCCCTTCCACAGGAACCTATAGAACCATAGAATCGTTTGGGTTTGAAGGGACCTTAAAGATAATCTAGTTCCAACTCCACTGCTATGGTCAGGGACAACTTCCACTAGACCAGGTTGCGCAAAGACCCATCCAGCCTGGCCTTGGAACACTTCCAGGGATGGGGCATCCACAACTTCTCTGGGCAAGCTGTTCCAGTGCCTCACTACCCTCATAGTGAAGAATTTCTTCCTTATATCTAATCTAAATCTACCCTCTTTCAGCTTAAAGCCATTACCCCTTGTCCTATCACTACATACCCTTGTAAAAAGCCCTTCTCCACTTTCTTGTAGGCCCTCTTCAGGTACTGGAAGGCTGCTCCCCGGAGCCTTCTCTTCTCCAGGCTGAACAACCCCAACTCTCTCAGCCTGTCTTCATAAGAGAGGTGCTCCAGCCCTCTGATCATCTTTGGGTCCCTCCTCTGGACTCGCTCCAACAGGTCCATGTCCTTCTTGTGTTGGGGGGGTCTCAGAGCTGTGCACAGTACTCCAGGTGGGGTCTCATGAGAGCGGAGTAGAGGGAGAGAATCACCTCCCTCGACCTGCTGGCCACACTGATCCGCGTGGCTTTCTGGGCTGCAAGCGCACATTGCCGGATCACGTTGAGCTTCTCAACAGCCAACACCCCTACGTCGTTCTCGGCAGGGCTGCTCTCAATCCATTC
>NW_009235718.1:0-203 GCF_000690835.1 Fulmarus glacialis
GGGGGGGGCTGGGGACCTGCTCGGCTGTAGAGCAATGAGAGGCATTGACCCGCGCGACGGGAAGGGCTGGTTGTAGGGAGCGGGGACGGAGGCAGCGAGCGCCCGGGGACCCGCCGTTACCAGCACGAGCTGCTGGAAGGCTCTTGATGGGGGTTGGACAACCAGTCGACTTTAACCGCTATGCTGCCAAGTGGAGAATCACT
>NW_009235718.1:279-1209 GCF_000690835.1 Fulmarus glacialis
ATCGTTGTTGGCAGGGGTATCGATTATGAGACGGCAATAAGGCTTGCAGGAGGCGGCACTTGCTCAGCATCCCACTGCACACCCGGTCCTCAGCCCCCAAAATGGAAGTGCACAAAAACCCCAGGAGTGCCGGTATCTTGGAACTAGCGGGACGTGCGGGGATCCAGTGTGACCACTGGATTTAAGGTGAATTTCCCGTGGCTGTGAAAGTTGAGCCGTTGCAGGAGGGGGCCGGGTGCAGGGACTGCCCCAGCACGTGGCGGCAGGAGCATCGTCCTCTCGCTGCTGCTGCCATCGGAGCAGAGTTCGCAGCTATCTGGAAAGAGGTGACGACGTGCTGGGCTTGAACCACGCGTTACTATTTATTCCTTGCGGTGTTGGGAGTGCTCTTTCTAGCTGATCTGTCAAGGGTTGCAAATACATATATTGTTGTCAGTAGCAAATAAAGATTAAGTTGTCGGAAAGATCGAGAGGCCAGGTTTAAGGCTGCTGCCCGAGGTAGGAGCCGTGCGGTGATGAGAACTGCCCGAGCACCGGCTGCCGGCCGCGCTGGCACCCCGATTCCTGGAGAGGGTGAGCTCCTGGAGGGAAAACGTGCCCCTGGTTTGGCCGGAGCCGGAGTGCAAAAGCAATCCCGTCCGTCTGCGCTGTGTGGCAGCAACGTGGTTGGAAAAAAGCAAACCCAAGCATGGCTTCCTGGCGTGTCCCGCGGGTGAGGGCCGGTGCCGAGCCGGAGCGGGGATCTGCTCCGCAGCAGCCAGCCGGGAGGGACTACGGCCCCATCCCTGCTATCGGTCCATGGCGGGGTTCAGCTCCGCCTGCCAAGCCCAGACACTGGGCCTTTTTCCTCCTTCTTGCATTGATTTTCCGTCTCGTGAACTAAAGTGTCCCTTGTGCCTGTCAATGTGACGGCAGCCCCGAGTCCTGTGA
>NW_009235718.1:1245-1452 GCF_000690835.1 Fulmarus glacialis
TTTTCCCCCTGCCCACCCCCCGTCCGCCCCCGCCAGCCTCTCGCGTTTGCCGTCCCGAGTAAATATTGTATGGCTCCTAACTAGGAAAATGCTTCCCAGCATTTCAATGTGTCAGACAGCTTTTTAGTCTCCAGTGCTTTAACTCTAGATGGTTTATCATTAGTAATTCCTTTGGTAATTATGGTAATAACAATAATCACGGAAAGC
>NW_009235719.1:0-870 GCF_000690835.1 Fulmarus glacialis
CAATCTAGCCCTGCCCCCCCAAATAATCCCCGGTGATTGAGCTAAGCTCACGCCCGGGTCTAAGCCTGGTCTGGATTTAAGTCCAGCGTCGCCCCGGGCCCGGGTCTAACCCTGAGCCTCGGCTCAGCGGGTGCCCCCGAGCCACCGGTGGGAGGCCGGGGGGGGCACCAGGGACATTGTTTTCATTTATTTTCGTTTCTTTTCACTTATTTTTCCTTATTCTCCTTTATTTTAATTTATTCTCAATTATTTTAACTTATTTTCACTTGTTTTAATTTATTTTCAATTATTTGTACTTTCATGTCTTTTCAATTCTTTTCACTTCTTTTCACTTTTCACTTCTTTTTACTTATTTCCAATGATTTTCACTTATTTTCATTTACTTTCCCTTATTTTCATTTATTTTCACTTATTTTCATTTATTTTCACTTATTTTCACTTATTTTCACTTATTTTCAATTATTTTATGTTCATTTATTTAAAAATATTTTCAGTTATTTTCAGTTATTTTCAGGGCTTTTTCAATTATTTTCATTTCTTTTCATGTCTTTTCACTTCTTTTCATTTATTTCCAAACATTTTCACTTATTTTCATTTATTTTCACTTATTTTCGCTTACTTTCAATTATTTTAACTTATTTTCATACACTTTAACTTATTTGCATTTATTTTCATTTATTTTTACTTATTTTCCCTTGTTTTCCCTTATTTTCATTTAGTTTCACTTATTTGCATTTATTTTTACTTATTTGCATTTATTTTTACTTATTTTCACGTATTTTCAATTATTTCACTTCTTTTCACTACTTTTCATTTAATCTCACTTATTTTAAATTATTTCCATCTATTTTCACTTATGTTCATTGATTT
>NW_009235720.1:0-3566 GCF_000690835.1 Fulmarus glacialis
CCTATCCTGTGTGGCAAAGGTCTGGTAATTAGTGGGGTAAAACTGTGTTAGGAGAAACGTGCCAGTGCCCCGGGTGACTGTGAGCCCTTGGTGCATGGGTGCTGCAGGTCTCCCCGGCCGACCCATGGCAGGCTGTGCCCTGGGCCGCGTCTGGGGGGACGGCAGCATCCCCAGTCGGAACCGGCCGCAGGGGAACAGGGCGGACTCAGGGTGCCTTTGGTTAGTCTGCAGGCTGGACCCCCGCTGAGATGGGGGCTGCTGGGCAGGAGAGCATTGGTGCTGGCTTTGGGGTGCTTCTAATGGCCTAAGCAAGCAATGCGACTGGAAAAATTTGGCAATACCATCCAGCTTTCAGTGGGGTTTTCAGGGGTGTCATTGTAAAGACAGGAGGATGTCTTCTCTGCATGCTGACAAGTTTCTGAAGGAGAAGTGAGTTGAACGCCATCTTATTAAGAATAGGTGGGCAAAAGGGCCAAGAGAAGCTGTCAAATGACTTGGCCGAAGAGACTTTTCCACAGGATGTAATTTTGGTCCTAGTCACACACCCTTTTCATTTTCTCCTGGTGATTATTTTGATGCTAAGCAAGCACAGCTTCCTTCGCATTATTGCTCCTGTAGAGAGAAGTGCTGCTTTAAGTACTTCATTAACAGCGCTTGCTGTTTGATGGGTCTCTTTCAGATGACTTTTCTGCTGATTTGAATTTCGTCTGGAACATATCTATTTCTGTGCGTGTTTGTTCAGGAGAAAATTATTCTTTTGTATACTTATGTGTACATGTGTGTTTTCCTCCACACATCTGAAAGATCTCAGTTCTTCTTCACCTCTTTAGTAAGTGGAAAGATTTTTGTGAATTCTATGTACTAAGTGCTAAGGGCTTGCTTTGAAAATGTGGCTGTAACAACTGGAGGAGTGTGTGTCTGTGTGTGCAATTGCTTTTTCATGCACTCCTGTCAGGTACACTTCTATGAATTGACATACTTACTTCCCAGTTACAGAAGTAGGATTCATTATCTTCAATGAATGTAGGTAGAACTGAAGCGTATGATGTGATCCTACAGGCTGATCATGCTGAAATGAGATTTCCCTGAGAGCCACAGAGCCTGGCAGTGTGGGAACTGTGGGAACAATTTGACCCTAATCCCCCTAATACCCAATGGGAATTCACAGTGAGAGAGTGACAGGCACCCAAATACCTCCTGTGTCTTCTTTACCTGCTACACTGTAATTGACAGTCCAGAACTCAGGGGAGCTCTATAATACGGCAAAAAGAGTCTTCATAAAAATTCCTTGAGCTTTGGACCAAATTACATTTTGCAAGTAGCTATGTATCTGCTGCGTTTTCAGTATTTCTTGGAGGTGAAATAAATTACATAAGGAGAACAGTGAAACCCTCACAAGGATGGTGCAGTTGAATTGTGTGTTATCTTTTTATTACAGCTTGAGGAATGTTTGTAATACACATGAAGCCCACAAACCCTTCATAATTATATTTACATGTTTATTCTTTTTTTAATATACACTGGGAAATTGCTCTGAGGTTTATTAATCTACTTACTTTGGAGGAAGAATTTAGTATTCATGAACAGAAGAATATCACTTATCGTTTTGAAAGCAGAAAATATGTTTAGACTTTTCAGAAAAGTACGCATGAGTGAGGAGTGAAAGTTGTCCAGCTGTGCTGCAAAGTGCCTGGTATTCCAGCACTATCGTATGAAATCATGATTTTTGCTCATCATTATCAGAGCTGTGTTCAGCATCCTAGTGGGATATGCTTATCTTTGCTAGTACCCTTACTAAACTGAAAAGTTTTCCTGATTACTTGTTGTGCCCATCTCTGACAAGAGGAGACAGAAACAGACAGAAACGCCACAGAATTCCAAACACTTCTTCCTTCAAGAGTAGTTATTTTTTGTGTTATATTTTAGGCATTGAATCATTTGCCTGTCATTTACATTTTCAAAAACATTAGAATTTCTTTTACAGCAGTTGGGGGGAGGATTATTTAAAATCTGTACATAAAATATGTTAAGAATGTGACACCTTTTTGGTGAAAACACCTCTATGTATTGTTCAAAGAAAACAAAACTCGAGACTCTAGAGGTTATTTGTCTTACCTTAGTAGAGATTCTGTTTCAGACCACCAGACTGATGTGGAGAGGTCTATGAACTCAGATCTGGAGTCTGAAATGAACTGAATTTCAGATTCAAGGCCAATTCTGAGGCTTGCAGTTTGTATAATTTCAGTGATAGATTTGCCTGAATACTGGGCCTGAGAAGCGAGTTCATTTTTCATTAGTTCTTAGTGCATACGTAGGGCATGCGGTGGGTCATCTGTGCTGATCAGCGGCTGGCAGGTGAGGTTTGGGCTCATCTGCGCCTCCCCTGTCTCACTGCCCTTCTCGAGGAGGCAGAGGGGTGGGACAGTAGCAGCCTCACGTAGGTAACTGTGAAAGGAGCGGTATCCGGCATCTTTTTGCTCGCTGGCCTTGCTGAGCGCAAAGCAGCTGAGCTAACAAAAGCAGTTTGAAAGTCAACTTACTTCAAGTGCTTCTTCAGCCTTTAATTGAGTTATATTGCTTCCAGTTTGTACAATCAAGTACAAAAATAAACCAGAAATATCCCTGAAATTTACTCACCCTGAAACAGGTTTCCAAAGGACAATTGCAAAGGGAGAGTTTAAGTCACACTTCATAGGATTCTCACAGAGCATCTATTTTTTATCATCACTTTGTCTCCGAGAGGTCACTGGTGCAACGCAACCAAACCAGTCATGAAGGTAAAAGGCTGATGATGTGTAAATACTTACTCATTCGTTAGTCTGCAGTCATAGGCTAATAGCTTGTAGTCCTGGTCAATTCTTCAGCAGAACAGCTTTTTTCTTACAGTGGAAATTAAAGTGGAAGTGATTTGAGTGCATATGGTCTCAGGCATTGAGTTGCAGTAGCACACTATACTAAAGCAGAGATCTTTTTACGTAGTCAGAGAGTATATGCAAGTAGGTTGCAAATACTTGTATTTTTCAAATCTACTAGACCAGTATCGTTTTGTAATAGTTCTGTGGCTGGGGAACTGATGCTGAGGGATTCAGTTTGCATAAATTTGCAGGTTACCAGTGCTGTTATTTGCCGTCTGTCTGTCACTTCCTGAGCAATTCAGAAGTTCAGGTACCTGTGAGCCTGCCTGTGACTCTGAAGTGTTTTTTTCAACAGCACATGTGTGGGACACTGAAATTGTTCAGATATTCATGAGGAAGGTGTGAGAAATGCAGTGTTTAGATCGATACAGCCAGCAATCACAGGAGCCTGCGGACGGCGGGTGTCCTTTCTTCACCTCGTGTATCAGAGGTGTATACATGCCGTTTCCCTGCCAGGCGGTGGTGAGCATTTTTGTGCTCTGCCACTCACGTCCTCCTCGTCGCGCACGCACGTGACTCTGGGCGCTCATACCGTACACCTCAGGTACTAAGAGAAAGGCGGCTTGCCTCTCTCGGCCGCGCGGCGGGGGGCGGGGCGGCGGGAGCTGTCCGAGGTGGCTGCGTGGAGAGCGCGGGGACAGGAGGGGCGGC
>NW_009235721.1:0-6545 GCF_000690835.1 Fulmarus glacialis
GCTCGGCACACGGCTTGTGACCCAGCTCCAGGTTTTATAATGGGTGTTTTGGGACCTCGGTGGTCAATTCTTTCATGATTTCAGCTATGGAGTACGTCCTACATTTCAGCAGCGCGATTTCCTGAGGAACAAAATGCAGAATATTACTCCCCATACAGTCATAGGCTTTCCTCCTCATATGTGGTGTGATTATAACCCACAGGCTGCTTCTTCCCTTATAACGGTGACGTCATTAAAAAGTAACTTGTTAAATTAATTTACTTTGGGTTTTCAGTAACTCTCTCCATGCATTCTCTGAAATGACAATTGCAAAGTCTTGGCAGGATGTGAAAAAAAAAGGATGCTGCGACATCTCATGCATTTCAGACATAAGCTGCAATACAGCTTAATTAACAAAGAGTGACAATCCCAGCCTGAATGCTGCATTACCTACAAAGCCTTCCAAACCAAGCAGATGTATTCTCCTTGATTGCTGTGCTCAGAAAGCTTGGATTCAAAACCGAGAGTGAAAACTCAGTTAAAAATAACCGCAGGGGCAGCAGCTGTGTGAAGACCAGCTCTGTTCCTCGCTGCTGGTGGGTAATGGTTAATGAGCAATGGTGAAAGGAGCAAAATCAGCCACGCCAGGATGGTGTAAAAAAGGTTGTTTTTAGAGCTGCAGAGATGCATCTGCGAGAGCCAGAGCATGTAACAGGGGAGGGCAGCCCCTACGTCCTTCCTCCCTCAGCTCAGGGTTCAGCCAGGGAAGGTTCAGCCACGTGAGCGGAGGGTGGTCGCAGCTTTAATGCCATCAGCAGACAAAACCCGCTTTGCTCTGGCTGAATCCGCAGTCATCTGTGGGAGGATGTATGTGCGGTCTATATACTGCAACCCCCAGTCCCCAGCAAACGACCGACCAAGAGAATCCAGCGCTTCCGTTAACCTGCCGTGCTGTGCCATGTGAAATACCTCCTCTGATTTCCTCTAGGTTTCTGGAGGTGGAGCGGCCCAGGTTCAGCAAGGCTTCCCGCACGCTGGCCTTCGTGTACCCGTACCTCTTCGACAGCATCCCTCTCTTCTACAGGGTACGCCTCCCCCGGCCCATATCCACAGCACCGCGACGTTTGCTTGCTGCAGGGTTGGAAATATCAACTGCTTCATCTTTGTCTGAAAATATTTGGGAAAATATGCCAGCCTTTTTTTTTTTTTTTTAAAGGAAAACAAACTCCTGCAGGAAAAGAGATTTGGTTATTTTTTCCTGCACCTATTGATAGGCAGATTCCTTCCACTTCAAAGCGCCGCAATCAAACTTTGCCCATGCTGGAAAGTTACTGCCTTTGAAAGCTGCGAGTTTTCCAGTTCCTAAACTGGAGCGGGGTGGGAATTTTGCTGCAGGGAGGTCTAAGGACAGGAGGTGCGGGGCTGGGATTTGCACGAAATGGAGGCGACAGGTCCTGTACTGAGCCCTGGGTCCTGCACCGCGTGCCCTGTTGTTGGGTGATGGGCAGCCAGAGACGATGGGGGCTCGGGGAATGGTGCTGCCTCTTTAGAAATGTGTTGTTCCCCTCTAAAAAAAACCTGCGTGGACACCTCTCTGCTGCTGCAGTTCTACCTGTGCGCGGTGGAGAGCTGCACGGAGGCTGCGATCCTGGTCCACTACAAGCACACCGTCTTTGCCTTCCTCACTTGCTTCATCTTCGCCAGCCATCTGCCAGAGAGACTTGCGCCAGGACACTTCGACTATATTGGTAAGCACTGGAAGGGTGAGTTGGCATTGTTTTCTCATTATTTTCAGGAAGAAAGCGCATTAATGCATGAGTGACTCCCAGAGGTTACAATATACTCCCTGCTGGAAATTCGAAATGTAGTTTTACATACAAGCTACAGCAGCCCTGCCTGTTCCTGTGGGAACAGCTCCGGAAGCATGCTGCTTCCTAAGTGTTTCACAGAGGGTTTCATGACCGCAAAGCACTCATTTCTCATACAAAAAACCTCACCTGTGGCACAGCGGGGCTTCGCGGTGCCATGTCAGGGCACTGCAGGAACAGCCCCCAAGGAGCCTGCATGGCAGTCCTGGCTGCCTGGGGGTTTTCCCTGCTCCCCCCACCGTGCCGAGCGCGAGCACGGTGCTCCTTAGCGGGTCGCGTGTGCCGGGATGGCAGCAGCGAGCTGCACGTCCCTCGCTTCCATTACAGCCGGCTGCGTTTTGGAAAGGAATATCTCTGTGCTCTGGTGGCGCAACGATAAAAGCCACAGAAATTAGTAGAATAAATATTTAAAAATGCGATGCCTGGAGGCAATGGCTGCTAAGCAGGAGATCTGCTGAGCCCTCACGGCGGTGTTTTAATGAAGCCCAAGGAGTTTCTCGGTGAGTGCTTCTGGCTTTGTTGCAGGGCACAGCCACCAAGTTTTCCACGTGTGTGGGATCATCAGCACGCACTTCCAGATGGAGGCCATCATGATGGACATGGCCGAGGGCCACCACCGGCTCCTGCCCACCTCGCTGCTTCCCTCCTCCCTGCAGACGCTCGGGTCGATGGGCATCTGCATGGCCGTGAGCCTGGCTGTCATCGGGCTCTGCTCCATGTCCCTGCGCTTCATGCCAGAGCCTCTGCAGAGAGAAAAACCACACGGGCATTAGGCTTCGGGTCTAGATTCTATTTATGCTGCTGCATGGGAGAGATCCTAAACAATACGTGTATGGTATGGATGCGGAGGAGTTTATTCACCTACGCTCTCGGAGAAAACGTTTATTTAAAATTTTCTCAAGAGCGAAACATATTGCACTGTTTTTGTACATATAGCTTTAAAGCTGGGAACAGATTATGAAATGCTTTTAATCAAGTTGCTATTTCACCACAAGAAATATTTAAAATAATCTTAACTTTTTCTATAAAAGGGAGATAAGTGCTAATACTTTCCAAAGCAATAGGCATTCATCAGGTCTGCCTTACGGAGGAATCAGGGAGGCGAGTGAACGTGGATAATGCTGGTCAGCTGGTGACACAGATGTCCTTGTCATCAGTTGAGACCGAGAGCCAAGACTCCTTGGCGCAGGCACGAGCAAGGGCTCTCCCAGGGGCTCCCTAACTAAGGTGTTCACCTTGAAAGTGGCATTATTTTGGATATTAAAACCTCAAATATCCATGGTACACAGCCTTACACTAAACCCAAGTGCCTGACAGCTGTGGGACTGAGAGAGACTAGAGTTTGCCTACGTTTTAAATTCAGCTGGTTTTAATCATTACCCGGAAAGGGTTATTCTAGAAGAACTTTCCATGGGACGTTCCTCCAGAATAGCTTTTTTTGGGGTCCAATTCCGGTGCATAGGTAAGTCCTGGGAAATTAATTCCCATGGGAGAGCCGAGCTCCCGCCTGCGTGGGCGATGCGACTGCCCGGCGGCTGACGCAGCCCCAGGCGCGGAGCAGGGGAGGCACCGTCCCTCCCTCCTTGCACCGGCCACCTCCGTCCTGTACCCGCAGCTGGGCTCCTTCTCTAACCTCATTTGTGGCATCGCACGTAAACGGAGGAAGAAATACCTGCACCCACGAGGTGACGACGTGGACTTCCTTACAAGCACTGTTTTGTGCCGAGTGTTTAACACGGGCGTGAAGCCGTGCTATTCAGAAAAGGTGTTTGACACCTTGTTGCGGGCGACGGCTGAGAAATTCGTGACTGCCTCGTCGAGGCATCCTCTCCCGGGTGTTTCTGGAGGCAGGATACTGGGCTAGACGGACCCTTGGTCTGAGGGCGTGACTGATGGCAGAGCCATCACCCCTGAACCTCTCTAGTTTCTGGTCCCACTCGCATAGAAGAATGCTTTTCTTTTCATGAGTGAATAGGATGGGGAGAATAAAACATCAGCTGAGCAAGAAGTGGGAGTCTGTACAGCGTCGAGACCCAAGCATTGTCAGATGAAAGTCAGGCGTTAGAACAGCTGAGCTGGTAATGCACGGGGGGTCAAACCCTGCGATTTTCAAGCATTTCCAGAGTTAGACCTCTGCTCGCCCAGCAATAGCCTTACGCTCAGGCTGTTGCTCCTCGCTTTCCTTTGCTGCTGCATCTGGATGTTAGGGGCAGGGGCAGAGAGCTCTGGAGAGAGCCAGGAGGTCTCAGCCTGGTCCGGGGCGAGGGGGAGGCAGCCCGCGGGGAGAGCTCGGCTGGCGGCTGCAGCGGCGCAGGTTGTCACGTTGGATTTACCTAACACCGCGCAGGAGGTACAGGTACATGTGATGCAAAGATTACTGCTAGGGAATATTATCAAGCTTCTTGATAATCATACGGGTGTATAATCTGTTTTGTGTATAATTACCTCTATCAAGGTATAATTGATGCACTTTTGAGTGACAATACAACGGCTCATTAAATGTATTATGGGACAAATAAGTCTTTTGAAAAATAGCTTTCATTTGAAAGCTGACCAAGATTTATATTACTATTTATAAGCACTGGAACATAATTGTTTATTCAACAGTTTTATTTCATTAAAAGAGAAAACTAATATAACTATTGCACTGATATATGCTAACCTGATTTGTATACTTTCATAAAAATACCATTTGTGAAAATTAATCACTTCAGAGATAATTGCTGATAATTGCAAAGCTTATTTACCTTGTGTACTCGTGTCACTGGAAAGGAATCTGGCTCTGCGTGCAAGACATGGTTTAAGAGTCTATAAAATTTACATGAATCATTGTAACTTTTTTCTGGGTTGTTTAACTTCTGAATTTGGGCAGTCCTCTCATCCTCTTCAGGTGAAATTATTTGCAGAAAAACTACATTAAAAAACATAACACCGTATTATACATTACCATAATCCCTCTGGATCCTGCAGCACTTTGCATGGACCCTTTGTCTGGCGTGTACTTTACATACTAAACGAATGAATGTTTGACGCAGCACAGGTCAGCCAGATTTCTTGTTCAGCTGGAGACGGGCCTTCAAAAAGCCATTCAATGTACTGAATTTTATTGACATAAATAAAATCTCTGTGTCAAATTGTTATGAGTAAATAATACAGGATATTTATTTGTTGGAACATGTTGTTTTGTTGTGTATCTGCGCCTAATCGAGAGCAAATCCCAAACAAAACCATTAACTTTATGACCAAATCCCAGAGAACATCACTCATCTGCTCTTCAGCCAAGCAGATTTTATTGTGTTGATGAACTATGCAGATACAGCAGGTTTTTAGGTCTATGGAGTTCCTTTGGGCTAAGATGAAAGGTGAATCTGAACATGCCCGAATAACGCTTAATCCGAAAGACGCGTGTCTTTTTCCAGAGAGTATAACGCACAACGTGGATTTAAATGAGCTGGAATGAGGGCATGAAGGCATGAATGTGATTGCGGCAGGAGCTAGGGCTGTCTTCTGGAGCACCTCCCCGGGGCGAGGCAGGCGTTGTCGTCGGGCTTGCTGTAGCTTCAGTCTTGGGAAAGGCGTCTGGTGTGCGAATCGTTACCTTGTTTCTGAAACCACCTCTCCTCCTGGACGATACTGAATTGTGCTCTCATCCACCCTGCGTGTATCATTTTCCAGGTGGATATCAGTATGCTGGGTTTAATTTATTAAGTCCTAAGTGGTCTGGGATTGATGAGAAGCGAGATGCTGCCGTGACAGTGAGTGGTTTTTTGCTGCAAGCGCAGCTTCAGGCGCTTTTATCCGTTAGTTCCCAGGGCTTTGGGAATTCGGTTTGGTTTTTAGGGTGTCTCATCCACCCTGCGTGTATAATTTTCCAGGTGGATATCAGTATGCTGGGTTTAATTTATTAAGTCCTAAGTGGTCTGGGATTGATGAGAAGCGAGATGCTGCCGTGACAGTGAGTGGTTTTTTGCTGCAAGCGCAGCTTCAGGCGCTTTTATCCGTTAGTTCCCAGGGCTTTGGGAATTCGGTTTGGTTTTTAGGGTGGCAGCCCCATCCTACTGGTTTTAGAGTGCAGGGCGAGGACGGTTGTGGTTTGCGAGGCGCTCCGTGATGGTGGGGCTGCACGCAGGGCTCTGGTTTTGCTCCCGGGGAGGTCAGTTCAGTTTTGACCGTTTGTATCCGTGATGTGAGAACATTCAGAAATGTGCCTGTTTCCATGTATTTTAAAACACTGTTTAAGAAGTGAAGGTTGGCCCAGGACAGTGGCTTGTTCTGATAGTGGTCACAGGAAAAAAGAAAAGACAGCTTGTTGGGACTTCTTTGCACTTTTTTTTTTCTTTTTGTCCCTTAAGGGGGTAACGAACGATGTTGTTGAAATGCACTAAAATAAGAATTGGCTGGAGTCAGTGGTTTAAGCAAGATTGAGTTCAACCCACTGGAGGCCTTTAGAGCCGCTACCCAGGGTTAAAACCCAAGCTACCTCATCCTTCACCCCAGTTTCCTCATTTGAACTAGAAGTGCATTTCCTTCACAGGAAGAAGGTCTTTCAATGGACTTGTTCAGCCGGGCTTTTTACATGTGTCTTAACTTCACATTTTCAGCTTTGTTTTCCACCACGAGGCATTTCCTACAGGCTAGGAACTAACCCATTTACCTCCAGGCAGGTAGGGGCTCAGTCACAGGGAGGCCCTGGCACTG
>NW_009235721.1:6579-6834 GCF_000690835.1 Fulmarus glacialis
CTTCCCCCAGCAGCCCTTATTCGAACGACGCAGATAAAACCGGCAAACACAAGCCAGACGCAGCCCGGGCAGCCTTCCCGGGAGAGGCCTAGCCTGACGCCCGGGCCCTGAGCTGCTGCGACATCCCGTCTCCGTCCCTGCCGGAGCGTATGGCGACTTGGCTGCTGGAAAAGCGGCCCCGGGGTGGGAAGGCGGGGCACGGAGGGGCGGCTTCCCGCTCCCCCGCTGGGTGCCCTCCGCCTGCGGGGCACCCAG
>NW_009235722.1:0-228 GCF_000690835.1 Fulmarus glacialis
ACAGCCCAAGACCCGCATGGGTCCATGCTATGGGTGCAGGAGCCCCATACAGCCCCACGCTATGGGTGCAGGAGACCAGGCTGGCCCTACACTATGGGTGCAGGAGCCTGGAAGGGCCCCACGCCATGGGTGCAGGAGCCCTACAGAGCCCGAGACCTGCACGGGTCCATGCTGTGGGTGCAGGAGCCCTGCACAGCCCCACGCTACGGGTGCAGGAGCCCGGCAGGG
>NW_009235722.1:339-743 GCF_000690835.1 Fulmarus glacialis
GGGCAGAAGCCCTGCACAGCCCCACATGAGGGGGGCAGGAGCCCCACAGAGCCCAAGAGCAGCATGGCCCCATGCCGTGGGTGCAGGAGACCAGGCTGGCCCCACATTATGGGTGCAGGAACCTGGAGTGGTCCCGCACTGTGGGTGCAGGAGCCCCACACAGCCCTATATTATGGGTGCAGGAGTCCTGCTTGACCCCACGCTATAGGTGCAGGAGCCCACAGAACCCCGCGTCATGGGTGCAGGAGCCCACAGAGCCCCACGCCATGGGTGCAGGAGCCCGGGCTGCCCCCCCCGAAACACCTCCACGGATGCACATCCCAAGGGCCAGCTCCATCCGAAAGCACCCACGGGAGCAGAAAAGGGGCACGCGGGGGACAGGGCGGCCTCTCGCCCTTCAGCAG
>NW_009235723.1:0-14527 GCF_000690835.1 Fulmarus glacialis
CCGATGCAGAAGTGTGCCCCTCATGCCCCCCACCCAAACCACAACCGTCTTGTTTTTGCTGTCATAGCACATAGCCTTTTATTGCAGAATCTGCTAGACTTGTATCGTAACTTTGTATCTGCAGCATGCGCCAGTTATTCTAGCCTTACAGTTTTGTGACTTAAAAGCAAAGTAAGTCGTTTGGGCAGACAGGGAAAAACATCTTTAACTCCGACTGTTATTGTTGTCTCACAATTTTAGGAGAGTGCAGAAATGTCTCCTTTCGAAAATAAAGGACTGATACTGGGCATAATGGCGGGGACTGCTGGAATAAGCCTGATGCTGATTTGGTACCGTAAGATCCGAAAACCCGGTGCAGCTGTGCGTATACCTGCCTTCCTAGATGTAGGTAACAGGCTTAATTCTGTGGGCTTGCAAAACGAAGCTGCTAATGAGCAAGGAGTAGTAATGGTTTTACATGGAAGGCAACTGCAGATGCTAGAAAAATTGAATGGCTTGCTAGTAAGTGTGGACGAACTGAAGAGAGAGGTGAAATTTCTGAAAGAAGCTATTCCAAAGCTTGAAGAACTTGTTCGAAAGGAGCTTCAGGGGAAGGGGGATGTTCAGAAAGTTAGCCCATCACACAGAGCAACGAAGCGGAGAAAAGCTGAAACAGCTTCTGGTGCAACAGAAACTACCAGCTCTGAGGAGGCCGAAAGTGAAGGAGGGTGAGTCAATAATATTTTGTATATACTACAGTACACATACAGTGCAAATTACATCATTACCAATGTGAAACTTTGTATTTTAAACAGGACCCCTTTTAAAGTGTTATGTATATTTTATGTTTCTCTATACTCAGGGAAAAAAAAACCCCAAGAATTCAGATTAATAATTTCTAGATCAGAGAAAACTCTGGGTGACCACCTCTGAATCTGCACTACAGCTGCAGTTGGCTGAACACCAAGCATAATAGAGATTTTTAAGGATGCACTTGGTAACAATCTGATGCAGTATTGCTATATAGCTATGCAATGAGAGGCAAAGTTCAGAATAATGGTGTGATTTTAAAAGCACTTCTAGTAAGAAAGTAGTCTTGTCTTGTGTCTCTGATAGAGTTTGTTCAAACTGTATGAATGCTCTTGTGCTTTTTGTGGTAATTGTCTTCTATGGGCCTCAAAGATGAGTTATTAGACTGTTCTGCCTAAAGGTATTACATGCTATGAAAGCTATGTCCAAATGCAACATGTGTACAAAATGGCAGTATGTTCATGTATGTTTGCTGTTATATACACTTTCTGGTGGCTTAAAAAGTAACACGAGGGATTTAGGCTACTGACTCAGTAAGGTAGAAAGTTCCTAGTTTTGATCACATCTTGCAGTCCCATTGTGGTTAATGGGATCTTTTATACACGTGAGTTGAGGAACATGCTGAAGGATCAGATGTACCTGGAGTCCAGGAGAAGGATTATATTTTTGTCTGTTCGTATGTTACCTAATATACCCTCCAGTAGTAATGTAAAAATGGTGATGATATTATTCTCCTGTAATTGCAACTTTGTTTTGATGGAATCAGATTAGATACTTATACGCAATTTAATAAGGGTGTGTTTATAGCAACTGAGTTTTTTGAACCATCTCCTCAGTGTGCTATACATACCTGTGTAGGCAGCATTATGTCTGTAAATTGCCTATCTTAAGTCACTTTTTTTCTTTAAAGATATATTAATTAACTGTGATATTCTGAAGACAACATGCTGTGTATAATAGTTAATGGAATTCTATATTTTAAGAGTTCCTCTAAATTTATTTTCAGTTCCTGTGGGCAAAATTTCTTGTTGTGTTACATCCCAGCCCACATGCTTCACGAGTCTTATATTTTGGTACTTTATTTTGAGACCTGTCAGTTCTATTATGAACCAGTTCTTTATTTTAAGTATTCAGTATTGGCAGGGTTATTCAAAGACAGTCCCCCTTCATATGGTGTAGAAACATTTCAGTTCTATTAGTTTCTCAGATTGTTTTATCCATTAGTTGGTTTGCAGAGGCCTTTATGTTATGCATAAAATATTTGGAGATGTAGATAAGGCTAAAGGACCAGTTTATGAATAATCAGGTTCACAGACGCAATATAGGGATTATTCCACACCTAGCATTTGAGAAGATCCTGTTTTCTGGTCAGGAGAGATGCGTTGCTGTTTGGGAACTAGCCAAGGAAACTTGTCTGTTCAGGTTCTTCTGTGTGACGAAGAAGCTGATGAGATGATCCAATACAAGTGATTACAGAGTGCAAGAGCTTTGAATGTGTCCTTAAGAGAGGCCTTCTCTGACAAGTATTTGTATACAGTCAGAAGGAAAGATAATTCAAGGTTGTAGATAGTGTTAGTCATTTGGGTATGTGCTTTTCCAATGCTATTTTTTAATCCCTTTTGAAAAGAGGTGTTTTTTTCCTACTAACACCTTGTACTTGATGTGCTTGTTTTGTGTATCTTCTCTAAATTTAAGACAATTTTATTTCATTTAAGAATTTTCTTTTTGTATTTTTGTCTTCCTTTTGCAAATGGAAATAGGTTGTTAATCCTAATGTGTGTACAGTTGCAACGTATACAGCTTTTTCTGAAGTCTTATGGAATTTTAATGACAGTGGTGCATGTTCTATGGGAGTTTGCCATGAGAGACAATAACAACACACTTTTTTTCCCCAGTTAACATGCATCACCACTTCATATGCTGTAGGTATAACACCATATGCATTGTTTTATACTGTTCTGTGGTGAATTCCATGCACAATAATGCATTCAGTTGCTAGTTTGTGCACTAGAGAAATAATTTTTCTCTTTGTTACAGATTAAACACTTTTTCACTTTCTGTATTCTATCTAAAGTACATGCAACATGTTTTACTGTCTCAGCAGTATTTTCATGATCTAGAAGATAGGATTTTGCTTGTGTTAAGCACTTCTGGTTTTAACTGACAAATGGGTAGGTGCTGGGAATTGACAGATGAAGCAATCTTAAAGAGTTTTACGGACTGGATGATTACATTGGTTTCAGATTTGTAAAATTCTTCCAGAAAAGCTTTTAATAATGCCTGGTTTTTCCAAAAAATACTTGAAGCTGTCAGTCTCTGTTATGGTCCTCACTGCTTTGATCTGCTCTGGTCATATTCTCAATGTCACTGTTGGTATTCAACACCTTGGGAAGAGAAGCTTTCTATTTTGCCTTTCAAAAATTATATATTTCTGTAAGTGGAAAAATATCACATGCTTTTTAATAAATGAGATATATTTTTACGTAATAACAGATAGCCTGAATGAAAGGTTCACTGAATGGATGGGACACTGACTGAATGCTAAAGAGCCTACGGTTTCTAGTCTGTGCTTTTCTGTATTCTATTTTTAATAGTTTGTTTCAGTTTCCATCATTTACTAGTGAAAACCTCAATCTTTAACATTTGAGAATGTGTAACAAGCACTCATTCATTTACAAATACAATAAATTGTGTCTAGATGATCACCTGGGATGGAGAGTGTTACCTAATTCTCCTCTTGGTGATTTTAAAGCTGTTTTCTCTGATTCAGCAGTGATGAACCGTTGACATCAGTGTCATGTTTGGCACTGGTCTTCAGCTGGCCTGGCATCCAAGCTTTTCAAATTACATTTGGCATAAGTCACCAGAAAGATTCACTGCAGTAAATCCTTTTCCTACAGATGTTTTATTTATAATTTTTCCTTGAAATAGTTTAAATATAAAAACATTTCCCTTGCCTGCTTCTGAGTATCACTTCACTTATGATTTCTTCATTTATTTTTGCTGCCCATTTGTTTTCAATGCAACCCTCAGTTGACCTAAGAATCTGGTTTGCCAAACTTTTCCTCGAAGGTCACTTATCATTACTGATGGATATGCATTCTGCTGGGTCGCACAGTGCAAATTTGATCCAGATCAGTCTGTGACATATAATCACCTTTCTATTGGATTAGCTAGAGTAGATGAGACGGTGTTTGTATCAGCTTGTGATTTTTTAAAGTTGGCAGGGGGACCACAGATGATATTTGATCTGTCTAAAAGCTGAAGTGTTGTCAACAGATGATACCTGGTTAGGCCCGGTGTCTGCAATTTACAGGCAATCCAACACAGTTTTTGAACCAGCAAAATGAGTTTATACCACAGTGGTGTTTTATACCATGTAGCTCACTTTTTTCTTAATGCAGTACTAGGTGCCTGGATTTACTGGACAGCATAACCACGGTGTGGTGAGTCTCCAGCACGGTTTCCATTTGTTCTTTGAACTTTGAACAGTCCTTTGTGATCCAGCTGAGTCCTGTTGGTTGATCATTGCTCCTCGCATTCTTACCACTGTTTTTCTCTTTTAAATAAAATCTATTGGTAATAAAGGTGAAAACAAGTTGACACAGACTGTAGACATTTTTAAAGTTCTTCCATTTTCTCAAACATTGGTCAATGTGTTTATCACATGTAAATTCTCACTTTTCTATTTATCATTTGATAAAACCTCTTGCAGGAAAATACCAGGTAAAATTGCTGATGTCAGTGTTGTTATATGAAATATTTGTAGAACAAACTGTAATGACTCTTCCTCGTTTTTTGTTAATTTCCCTTTTGGATTAGTATCATCAGCCCTTGGAGTTTTTAAACTGTGTTAAAAAGAATCTCCACTTCTGTTTGTGTTAGTACTGATTTTTTTTTTTTTTTTTTTTTTTTTATAGTATTGCTTTTCATAACATGCTTTTCTAGAATGAGTAGCTGCCTAAGCCTGCTAGGTGCTTTGTTGAAGTCAGTTATCAAGCTCTTCTTGTCATAGTTTTATATCAATAATATCTGTTACACTCTTACTTTGTCCTTAAGTAGCTGGAAGGACTTCCTATCTTGTAATAAAGCTGGCTTCAGTTCAAATTGGTAAAGTACAGCTTACCCAAGTTGTTAGGAAGAATCCTAGCTGTTTATTTTTTAAAATTCTGTATTGCCTTCTTAACATGTTATGTTTTCATGCTTAAAACATTTCAGCTGTGATAAGGATCGAACAGAGGGCTAGCAAGAAAATGAATGTAATCAGAAACAAAACAGAAAAACATTCTTTATGCCTAGTTTGCCACAATGGTTGAAGTGATATTTCGTGTTTTATAATTGATTCAATTACCTTGCTTTCGTTTTACCCCCATAACTCCTGAGCAATGTAGGAGTTTGCCAGGGGTGCGTATTTAGTGATGTGGGAACTCATCACAAATAAGTCATGAAGCCCTTGGCTATCACCTTGGTGCTTTTACCGTGGAAAATGCTGGGAGGCAGCAATGTCAGGTCTGGAGCCAAAGAAGAAGAGATAAGGAAGAGAGGTCCCTCTAAAGGTACTATGAAGTTACTTTTCTGAGGAAAGAAAGGAAAAATTTAGAGGAATGCTGATGCATCTCAGGGGTAACTAGCATGCCTAATCTTAAGCACTAGCAATTGTTTGCACTTCCTTGGACATTTTGGTATCAGGACATTTAATTTCTTGCCTTCCCGTGAAAAAACACTTTTCACTTCAAACCAAAACTTGGAGAAGATTTTAGACATTTTGTTTCTTTCATTTGAGAACGGCATTCTTATCTGTTGGTTGTGTAGAAACTCCTGCCCCTTTGTGTAGCTCAGTGTCTATTCATCTATGTCAGCAGGCACAGGGTTATATGGTTTGTTGCAGTCCCTAGGAATTACTGACATTGCATTACACTGAAAAAAGTTATTTACTGTTGTGTTTTTCACTTCCCACAGGTTGTTTTATAGGTATTGTTTTGCCTTCTTTAAAGCACGCAATCAACAAGTAAATTGAAATTTATGGCATTCTCCTCAAGGTTTAAGATGGTCTGCTCCACATTTAAATTCTTTGAGGATTCATAAAGCAGATAAATAGAGGAGGTAGGAGAGAATTTCCCGGGACAGTGGAGGTGAGAGGGAGTGGGGAAGAAATGACCTGTCCTCTCTGCTGTTTCTCAGCACAAATGTGGCCCAGAGATCATGTTTCTGTGGGAGAGGTGGGATGAGGAAAGGCTTGATGCAGTATGGTCTGATCTTAAAAGGTTATTTTTCCATGATATTTTATAATTAGCTCCTTATGGGTTCACATCATCTGTTAGATAGAGACTTACTTCACACTATTTCCATTTGAGTCTTTCAGTGAATATTCTCATGTGACTTATCTGATGTCATATGAATTTGGTGTTTGACTATGACAGTTTGATACAGTGCTGCTAGAAATCTCTGCTGGGCTTATTTGGAGTGACAGGGCTTGGCTGTCAGCCCAACCTTGGCCTTTATATTTTTGCTAGGATAGCAACATTTTCTAATAATCACTTTTGTCTCTTTTCTAACATTGGAACAGTAGTGATCATAGAAATTTTAGCAGATGTTTTTGCAGCAAAGATAAAAATGGCATCATCAACATCGACTTCCAAACACTGATTCCTTACTTTCGTGTCTGCCTGCTTAGGTAGCATTTGATGCAGTGCCCAAACTCCTGTAACTAAGGAGTGTTATGGTTGCAGTATTGTATGGGAATTTGAAATGGCCTTTACTGCTGAGTTGTTGCTACTTTATATTATCTAGCGCCCTTATTTTAGGTCGGTAATTGCACAAACCCTCAGTGCACTTATCTTTTAATGGAGGGGGGCACCCAAACCATGTGAGGAAGTGTACTTTCCAAACATACTTCCCGTCATAGGATTATGTATTGGATCTAAAAGACTGTCCCCCTCCCACCAAATCCCTTGCACTTTTGGTCAAGTTAGTGCTCTTACAAACGCAGCCTATATATGATGTAGCTCTGCACCCACTTCAAAGTAACTATGGGAGAACAAGATGCTGTGTTTTTAAAAATGCTTCAGAAAACCAAAATAAATGTTCGGTGACTTACAAATAAAGACTCTGCAGGATGCAACATAGGATGTGTCATCAACTTCAGCATCATCAAGATTATGTAAAACAAATCCGTAGGAATCTATGAAGTTTCCATCCCTGCTCTGCTCCATGTTGTTTGTCAGTTTGAACATGTACACATGGTTCATGTATGTATTGTTTTATCCAAATGTATTTTTGAGTCCTCTTTCCTATATTATCGGGTTAATTGTGCAGTGAAACTATCATGCCACATCTAGCACTTCTGTAGCTTGATAAGCAGTTGTACTTGTTCATTTACAGGCTGTAAGTGTATCTGCTCATGTTTTAGTTCTGGTCGCTTCTGAAAGTAATGTATTGAAAACAGAATATTTAAAAGCCATGATTATTAACCTCCATTGATATTGCTGACATTCTGTACTGGTTATATTTCTGGGAAAAAAACAGATTTTGTAAATTTTGGCTGTCATGGCCTACTTCAATTATTCAGTTGCTTAATGTGTATAGTACATTTCATGCTTTTTCTGCTCGTAGTTACCATTTAAAAAATCTCTGAACCTGGCAGCTAATACTTTTACATTGTTATTTCTCATCAGAACAATATTTTCAAAAGTGGAAATGCAGAGTGGCTTTTCTGTCCATTTTGAGCACATAAGCAAAAAGCTACTTTTAAAAAATAATGCCATTCAGCTGCTCCTATATGAAATTGGAGGACCCTAATGCATGCTCAGCACTTTGGACAGTAAGGCCATCTGCTTATCTCTTATGGCTTTTGTAAATATTTCTTTGTCCTTGATTGCCTTGTGCTGAGTACTTGTGCACTGAGCATAATGAATTAATATAAGCTCTTTCCCAGTTTCAGATACTCTGACCTTCAGAATGTTCAAAGGAAATAAGTAAAGGAATTGATAACAATGATGGTTTTGCTTATATTTAGATCTTACGAGTGTTTAACAAAACATTGTATAAGTGATTCTTATAGCACTTACGTTTCGGTTAGCAAGCTCGTTCCTGTTTCAAAAAAATAGGGAAATTGAGGTAAAATGTTGAAGAGGCCTATTCAGCGTTACAGAGCATGTCTTAATAGCCATTAATGATTTAAAGTGTTCTGCATCTGAAACACAATATGTATCTGCATTTTTAAAAATTTTTAAACAGGCAGCAAGACAGTGTAATTACTTCCCTGTTATGTTTGGAATATGATTGTGTCCCTTTGAAGATAAAGGTTTTGTAATAATAATAATAAGCTTGATACCACGAACAAAAACTCCTTTAAGGTTGGACAATGGAAGAAATTGTGCTCCAAAATTTTTGCACTTGAATTTAACAATGCTTTACCATTATTTTTAGAAAATATGGTTATTTTTTTCTGTGATTTTAGTTATCTTACAGCTCATACTGATTCTGAAGGAGACTCTGAGGAAGAAAAGGGATGTATGAAATCACCCGATGCCATTGTGAAATCAGAAGAAGAAGAAGAGTTATTTAATCTTTTACAGCAGGTGGACAATTTGCACAAGGGTTCAGAGGATGATAAAAAGGAGGGCTTCAGGCTGCTGCTTGAGAAAGATGACAAGGTACTAATGGGTAAACTTAATATGATGTTGCTCTTAACTTATGCTTTGCACTGCTTTTGAGAACTTCCTTAATACAAGCATTAAAATGCACACAGGAATGGAAGATGAAATTTCATGTGTGTTTTTAAAATACAGTGAAAAAGATATGTTTCAAGATGGTGTCAATATTCATGTTGGGTGAGCACAGAAGTTTTACTATTTTATATCCGATCCAGGCTCAATAACTTTGAGGCTTTGATGTATGTATTCTTGCATGCGACAAAGAAAGATCATGGGCTTTTTTCTACGTAAATGATACTTACTTTTTAGAATGGTCTATGTGAGAAAGTCCTGTGGAATTAAGTAGTAACCAGACCAAGTGTTCTCAAGAAATTGAACTATGAGCCTGTAATCTGCTTATACCTTTCTGGTGTACTTCATGTGAATTTTTCCTGTGACTTTACTGTGCACATATGTAACTCCAGATAAAATTTCAAAGTGGTTTGATGTGCAGTGCTTAATTCAGTGTACCAGTTTCTTCTGATTTGGCAAACATTAGTTCTGATTATATTTTCATTTACATATTGAAATACCCAGGAAGGTAGATGAGATACTAATTGTGAGTGAGTGTGGTGCTTATGGCATACCTAAAGAAAGTATACATCATATCATTCAGGGATCTGTTTTGTTTTACTTTTTTTTTGTTTTTGTTTTATAATAAAAAAACTTTAAAATTGATTTATGAAATAAAGCCTCTTTAGACAGCCCAGGGTATTTCCGAAAACTTTCTTCTCCTGTGGTGGTGAAAAATTAGTCATCTGGTTCTCACATATACTAAGAGTAATATAGAAGGATGCAAAATAACCAAAGATTTATGCCATGTTCCAATAACCTGCTTTAAGCATTATGAAAGGAAACGGTTTAAATCACATTCTGAACAGTTTAATTACCCAGCTGTCCTCTACTTTCAGTATGAAAACTGTGCGGACTTTCTTTGGAGACTTGCACGTGCTTATGGAGATCTGTTTGAGATGACTGCTGATGCTGAGGAGAAGAGGAAATATGTTACTGATGGTAAGCAGAGGAAAAATGTTTATGTAGAATGCCATCTGAATGTAGTGAAACATGCTTTGAACTTTGGTTAAGTTTTCCAATCCAAGGAATTTCCAGTCCAATAAATGGGAGCATTTGTACTGTAATAATAATGTTTTGTGCAATAAAATGCCACAGTATACAACTTCAGTTCATTCTTTCCTCACTGGAGAGATCCAAAATTGGTGAAGTAGTAGTATTGTGGGTCACAGTTGAAGGCTGTTGACTCTGGATTGTGCCTTAAAATCCTGTATGCTGTTGAGAATCAGATGGATACAGAATATGAAAAAAGGCAGATCCTGTCAGCACAGTTTCTTAATTACTTCTTTGGGACAGCGAGAGGAATAAGTAAATGCCAAGACAAAGTCAAGGTTTGTTTTTCTGCTTTCCTGTGGCAAAGGAGCGCTCCTGCATATCAGCAGCCTCTTTTGTGGTGATGATGGGGATGAAGTTTTGTGAGTCTGGAAAAACTGTTGACCAGAAACAGAAGTCATGTGTGACTTGATGTTGCTTCCAGGCATCTCTCCCCATGTGTCCTGTTTGACAGCTTAACCTCAACAAGGTTCTGATTTTCTTCTTCACAGCACTTTTTCTTTTAAAAGCATTGCTCTTTTTTTCACTGTCTGGATGCATATTTGCTAGAGGTACAGTTTACGTTTCCCTTTCAGTTTTGGGCCTTCTTCTCTTTATTACAATAAAACCTACATATTCTCTACCTGTGTCACTGTCCCCCAGTCAACACGCTGTTCGTACAATAATCCTTTTTGCCTGTATTTGGGAATACTTCTCTCTCTCCTTTGTTTCTCCATTGCCTATCCCTTTTTTGCTGCACCAAATTCAGGTTTTATAAGTGTATTCCAAGTTCAGTTTTTTTTGTCTTTTGTGACTCTTTTCCCATTTTCTACTTTTTGTTCTGTCAGCAGCGACATCACCACTGACCAAGCAGCAGTTTTGGCTGCCGTTTGTTATCCTTAAAGGCAATGTCATGCCTTTGTGCTGTCATTACATATTCCATAGCCAACCTCAGCTTGTCCAAGGTCCTTGTCCCTATCCTGTTGTCATCTAAATACTCATGAAGACTTGCACTGTCTTAGCTACTTAATTGCTACGGTCTTTGCTTTAGTAGCAACTTGGCTTCTTTGTATGGAAATCACCCAGTGTAGTGAGGATTATGACACAAACTAAATCACAACAGTAAACTCTGTTGCTGGATCCTTTGCTTTTACCAGTGACTGCATGTAGCCTCAGTTGATGAAAGATAATGGCATAGCTAAAGACAGGGAGAGATAAAGAATGATGGAATGAAATTGGGTCTTAGGTGTTAAGTAACCAGACTAGTTTGGCTCATTCTCATGAAGTGGTGGGTGGCGGCAGCCTTTTTCATCTCATTTTTTGGAAGTGGTGCAGAGGGATTGAGACTGCGGGGGAGCTGGCAGTAGTTTCATGGTTTTTTTCATTCCACTGGGTTGGAGGCCTGTGTATGCTGTTCTTTGTTTTTATGAAGTTAACTTGCAATACAGAAATGTCAGTGTGGCTTAATTGGTTGCAGCTGAGACTTTGCAAACAGCAAGCATCTCATCTGAACTTCTTACTGGGAGCGTGGGTTTGATCAAATCACCTACTGTCATCTTTATTCAGTTAAAAGTGGAACTTAATGGAAGTCTTTGTGCTGGAAAGGAACTTCAACTAGTTCGTTCCTGTACCCAAGGCAGGAAACAGCTTTGCTGGTTCTTCTCACAGGTGCTTCTCTAACTTGCTTTTAAGGGTCTTCAGTCTTACGGACAACACAACCTCCTTTGGCAGTCCAGTCCAATCCTTCCCTGATGTAGCTGCATCTGAATTGGATTTTGAGAGAAAATATCAAAATTGCACCCAGATATATATATGCACATATTTATATATGTATGTATGGGTATATAAATAACGTAAAGCCAGGATGTTACATTGTCCATCTAAATGTTTACAAGAACAGGAAGCAATTTTTTCTTTGCAGCTAGAGTATATCAGGTTGCTTCGTTCTCGGGAGTTGCATAAAACATAGAAGAGTACAATAAATCCTTTAATATATTGTATTCCATTTACAGGAAAGATTAAAGCTGAAAAGGCTGTGCAGCTGGATGCCAGGAATGCTGAGGGTCACCAGTGGTACGTTTGAGAAAGTGTGCATTTTTACAAAGTTATATGTATTTGTGGAATCCAACAAAAAAACCCAGCTGTCTTTGGCTCTAAATAGTGCCCACAGCAAGTTACATTTATCATTCTGCAGTTTAACATCAATTTCATAAATTATTTATGAATATCTTTTCCTAGTTTTATGGAACTCAATTATCATCAATTGCAACTAAAAATTACACTGAAGTATTCTGTGAAGCATTTACTATAGCATGTGAAACAACTCAATAACCATACTTCAGTACGTACCATGAAATGTAGAGGGGAATATTTGCTTAAACCAGTGTATTATTGCTCAAAGAAGCCATAGTTTTCCATTTACCTTCTCTTTCAATACTTCACAAAATAATGTCATTTGACCTCGTATTTTGTCCTTTCTTTTGCTTGTAATAATCTAAATTCTAGTAATTAAAAATAGACAATGAGAGGACTATGGAAGTTTCAATTAACTTCTCAATTTTTGTTTTATCATATTATTTTCCTCCAAGCTTGGCACTTGGATTAATTTTGAAGACCCTGCCGGGACTAAAAAACTCCTTGCAAATGTAAATATTTTTTTATCAAATCAACATTATCAGGTAAAAGATAATTCTGCTGAGTTCTAGCTGATAGTTCCTCACATTACAATTTTATTAATCAATTTTACTGAGCTCCTGACTTCTTTTCTAAAATTGTTAGCTTTTCCTTTCCATTTTGGTTTCTATGTTCTTCATTAATATTGTCATTACACATGTAGGGTGGGATTTCAGTTAACTTTTACATATCTAAACCAAATCCTCCCTTCACAATCTAAAAAGAAGTAGCTGCTTCTGGAGTGCAGTTCATCTGAGTCCATTTTGCCCATCTGCATTAAGGTGAGATGAATTTCTCCTGAGGTTCAGTTGATAATATCTCCATTGCCAATAAAGGGAGCACATGTCAGCTAGCTCAGGTTTAGATACTTGATTAGACACAGATGTTTTAATTTAATTAGGTGACTCTCTGGCTTGGTCTCTCTCTCCTGAACTTCAAAGATGGCTATGTTATTGTTCCACGCTGTGTTCCTCTGAGCGTTGGCATATTTCTGTGACTCTTTTTTTTCCTGCTGTTAATAACAACTAGTGATCCAAACACCTGCTTTGTAACAGTGGAGTGCTAGAAGTGGTGTGCTGTGGGAATCTCGACGAAGCTTCGCTGTCCCGGACTGATTTGCATTTGCTCTTTCCGATGTCTTGGAAGTAACGATGATGCCTGCCTGGAGGTGGAGCCTAGGCTCCAGGTGGCTATAATGTGGCAGTTTAAGATAGGAGCCTTTGCTTTTGACCTTACCCAGCTGCTTGTTAATTCCTACCAGCTGGAGGTTGCCCCTGTGGCAGCAAAACTAACAGAAGAGGATCATCTGAGCATCACTCCTCAGTGCAAAGTGATTTGAAGCCCATATAGCTTGAACACCTGCTGAAAGCAATTCACAGCCATTTCTGCTGTTTGCCTGACCGCACCCATGGTCACTTCTTCAGGGTAATGCTGGTGTACCCCTCTCAGATAGAGCTATGTGTATAAACAACCACAAAATCCCATGCAAGCACAAGTCCTGCCCCTCCCTCTCTCCCTTCCTCCCCAGCCCACGAGACTGACAAAATCTCCTAGTATAAATACAACATCACTGGCAGAAACTACGCTGATAAAAGCTTACATGTTGTTCAGGGAGATGTAGGTGGTCTGCTGGACTTCAGATGTGAGATCCTGTACTGGCAGGCACATCTAGCAAGGGAAGAATTACGAGTGCAAGGAGACGTGTTCCAGAGGTTAGCTCAGAAAGCCTATTTGAGAGGTTTAAGAGGAAAATCTTACATTTTGTAAGCTACTGCTTCTTGTAACAGGCAATGGATTTCTGTATGGTTTACAGTTTTCATCCTTTTTGTATCTGGGTTGCAAGTGAATGTGAGGGTTTTATCAGTTACTGTTGAACTGATGGCTTTCTAGTGATGTAGATGGACACCACAGATTTGAATAGTTTGGTATAATTTTTTTTCTGAATATTTTATCTGCTTGTCTTTCTTTTCTGAAGTCTTTCTGACTTGGTGCATAATTTTTAAAGTGTGATGCCCCATACAGGTTATGCTGCTCTAACTGAGGCTTTGAATACTGGGCAGAATGGACTTCCATGCTCCAGACATTTGTATGTTTTTGTCTAGTCTGCCAACTGTTGTTCAGTCTGTGGGTCCAGTAGATCCTTTTCTGCTGTGCTGCTGCTTAACCAGATGGACTTGTTTTGTAACTATACATTTCTTTTTTTCTTCCTTGGTAGAGTGCTTTACACACATTTCATTGATTTCATATTGATTTCAGACCATTTCTCAGGTTTATTGAGGCCATTTAGGTTTGTAAATGCTTGCATCCCCTCCCAGATTACAATTTTATTTTAAAAGTGTTTTGTTGTTTTGTGGGTTTTTTTAAATCATTGACTTCATTAGTGAAATTACTGGAAGATAATGGACCCAGCACAAAACTTTGTGGAACACCTATAATGATGCTCAGGTTCACATGAACCTGGTTCTGCAACCATCTAAGGTGATTTAATCGAAACGATATTTCCATGGTTAGATTTTGAAGAACATCAGGTAGGACAAAGTCAAAGGACACATTAAGGTCAAGCTATATCCCATTTGTTGCATTCCTCTGATATTCCAGGCTTGTTTATCTTGTCAGAAAAGAAAAATATTTTTGTTTGATACTGTTTGTTCACAGCAAACTTCCGTTAACTGTTTTGTATGCTTCTGCACTTACAGAATAATTTATCCTGGAATGCTTTCAAGTTAGGCTGGTTTGTCCATTAACGCCCCCCCCTTTCCCCCCCCCTT
>NW_009235724.1:0-4585 GCF_000690835.1 Fulmarus glacialis
ACCAGGCCTTCTTTGTTTGTGAACAGCAGTATCATGGCATATACTCATATATTAATGTTTCCCTAATTGCTGTATTTGAGAAGATAATTTTTTTTTTCCTGGTTTTACCCAAATACTTTCCTAGTGTTGAACTAAGAGGATGTGACATCATACTTTTTCAGATTCCTGTACTGAAATCTCTGCTACTCACATCTCGGAAGCAGAGCATACATTGCCTGTGTAAAACAACCAGCACTGTCATGGCTCAAAGGAGCACTGGTATATTAAATTAACTTTGTGGTAGAAAAAGCTCTAAAATACCTTTTGAAGCCTTTCCCCAAGCTTTGTTAAACAGGTCACTTCTTCACCAGTTCAAACAATAGATATAGCTGTGATAAAATTTTTAGAGACGTTTTTAAAAATCTGCGTCTAAGTTCACACCCGAAGTTAATATATGCATCTGTCTATGTGTCTATCCTTGTATGTAAAGCTTTTTCAGCTGTGGTACTTATGGATGATTAAAATTACATCATTATATCTCTTTCTTTGATCACAAATTAGTGTAACACATTATCTTGATTCTCAGTAACTTCTAACTTTGATGTTATATTTAATAAAACTTAATGCTGTGTTGGAGAATCCCTCGGGAACCTTTTATTTCTTTTCTTTTTTAAATATATATTACATTTTAAATGGGATTAAATTGTCTGATTAGTGAAGCAGGCTCTTGCTGTAGTAGATAAATCCTGAATTTCTCAGGGCGATATATAGCCATTGTTAAAGCATCTTCCAAGATGCAGGCAAGCTCAGCAAACCCCATGAGAGTTAAGCAAAACATTTCCCTTGTGCTGAGGCTGGTTTCATGCTCCAACCCCAACCTTTGCTCTGTTCATTCATCTTCCTCCATGCAAACCTTTGCTTTTGCCCGTAGAAACGTTGGTAAGGCTGCGCTGTAAAGCAGTTGTCAGAACAGATGCAGGCTGTCAAAGACAAAATCTCCCTCCCGCCACAAACTCAAAAGCTGTGTAGAGAGTTGCCTGCACAAAGTTATGGGCCTGGAGAGGCTGTGTCGCCACAGAGTATCATTCAAAATTTGTGGCAAGGCCAACTTCAACCGTTGTCCCCATCAGCTACAATTGCTCCTCGCTGCTCACAGGTTTCATGGTGCTTGAGGTGGGCCAGCACCGCGGCTTATGGGAACCCACACTGGTCAGAGCCCAAGAAATAGGGCACTTAGCCCAGAAGAGCCAAGTTGGTAATGTATGAGGCCTTGGCAGGGTCTCTGTGCCTGAACAGCCCTTGAACAAATTCTTGGTCAGTCTCGTGAAGTACACGGTGAGGAAGAGCAGCAAGCTAAGCTATCTGCAGTCACACCCCAGCCTGGGAAGGCAGTGAAACCACTCCTTTGTGCTGGCTGGGAAGAGATGTCGCTGAGCTGCGGTTCAAACTTGGGCATGTCGCTAGGTTATCCTATTAAAAACACTTCTGGAAAATGCTTAAAAGCATTTGAAAAGCAGGTGAAGCTGCAAAGGGTAGGTTAAGACAGGAACGGACTGAGGCAAGAGGAGAAGAGTGAGGCTGACAGGCAAGTGGATCTTCTCCCACACCTTCTTATCCTCCGGCGGATTCTGGTTGGGATAGCTCTGCCACCTGCCCTTCTGCAATTTCTGCAGCCTCCAGCCATCATCCACAGTAGTTCATCCTATGTTCATTTTAATTGCCTCCAGCAGATTAGTGGAGGCCAGTAGAGCTTAATAAACTCTGGCTGAAGATGGCTAGACGACTCTGAGAGAGGAGGTCCTTCTTAGGCTCTCAAGCAGCAACAGTAGCCTGGAGAACCTGGGGCCATGTCATTGTGCTCTTTATTACATTTTATAAAGACGATATATTACAGAAGTAACATTGTAGAGTTCAACAGTGACAGGCTAAGCAGCTTTTGCCATACTGCAACATAGGAAAATTCTTCATCGCTTTGGCTTTTATTGGCTAGCACAATTGTCTTTAAAACAGTCAATCAACATATTATGCAAGAAGAAAAATTAAAAAGTGCAATAGACTGACTAGCAAAATAAAAATGCAGATTAAAAAGACATAAACACAAAAGACCTTTTAACTCACTATACTTTTGCCTCTTGAGTCGTCAGGCTTTTAATATTTCTTTGGAAACATAACATTGCTGTGAGATATACTTCTAAGGATGTAATTTGTTGAATAATACTCAATGAAAAGTTATATATAAACCCACCTGATTATTTTATAAATAATTCAAACATTTAGTGTCATGATAGCATTCCTACCTAAAGAATGCTGAAGTCCCCCTGCACAGAGCACGAGACAGAGGTTTATAATGCAGCTGGGTTTTTTGGTCCTTCAGCATCAAGACCCAGCTTGGACATCATTTAGATACCTAAGCAGTTTATGCAGGTGAATAGCATGGCCGTGTTTTCAGAGAGCTGCTGGTGTGTAAAGCTAACTTTTTAACAGTGTGATCAGCAGAAATACTCACAGTGTATAAGGTGGTGTTTTAGTGTTTTCAGGGTTGGACCAAAAAAAGAATAGAATAGAATAGAGAAGAAAAGGAAAAGGAAAGGAAAAGGAAAAGGAAAAGAAAAAGGAAAAGGGGAAAAGGAAAGGTTTACGTATTTTCAGGACCCAAAGAAGGGGACGTGGGACAGGAGTAGGGGTTGTTTCTTTATGTCTACACAGTAGAAAAATATCTCTTCAAATTTACACAGGTAAAAATGTTTTGTTCATAGGTGATCCTTCCCCCCCGATCACTGGAAGAGAAGAAGATTACCGAGACAACAGGAAGAAACATTTACAATATGCTTAAAGGAAAAAGAGTGTTGACATCATTACTGGCAATTAAAAAAAATACCAATTTAAAAGCTTTGGGAGAAGAACATATATGCTGAAGGATCTGTTTGCATAGATGTAATAAGCGAGCCTGATAGCAACACAGCAAGGCACTGCTAGCATAGACCCAGGAGGCACAATGTGAAAGCAAAGCAGGGCTGGTAAAACAGAGGCAAAGCTGGTAAAACAGAGGCAACAGGAAGAGCCCTCACAAACCATCACTATGCTTTAGCTATCTTTGGTAACTGAGTTTTAAGAATGCATTTAATTACCTTTTGCTTTGCTTTCCAACTGATACCTCAGTAGCCGACTCCAAAGTGAGTAAATGCATCATCAGCTGTTTGGTTTGAGGTAAAAAGCAGGCAGGTGAGGCAGGCCGGGATCTTCACATGGGCATATGCAAGATCTAAACCCAAGGCACTGAAAACCCGCATCAAGGATTCCCCAAACTTTGATACTACCAATGAATGTGCTGGTCAGCAGCAAGGACTTCTGTCCTTCCTGGCAGCACATAGGCCCCTCTCTCAATTGCTAAAATCAGGGTCCAAAATTTGGCCATGCCCTCTCTTCCTCTCTCCTAACGCTTTGCCTCCAAACCCTCCAGCTCCCCACTATCCCCCCAGCCCAGGACCCAGCCCCCTGCCTGCTGTGGGAGATGGGTGCTCGCCCTAGCAAGAATGAGACAATTTTACAGTGGTTCCTGTGCTGTTGGGAATATGCATACCACAGTTCAAAAATCCTTGGTATTAAACATGAAAGACCTGAGCCTAGCAAGGAGCAGCAAGAGTGACATGTAAGGCAGTGAACATAGGGCGTTTTAGAAGAAATCTCTATCCAGTACAGAGAAACAATCCCATAAACCACAAAATGACAGAATCTGTCCCACTGGAAAATAGCCATGAGAGAGGAGCTCTTGCAAATGCATCTCTGACCTGAGAGATAAAATTAGAAAACTCAAAGCTGACTGTTGTGAAACCGGCTTTACACAGTCCAGTAATTTAGAAAGTTTAGATAAGTGTTTGAGTTGTTGTCCTGACTTTTCTGAGGACAACGACCGTACTGGTTCTACCTTTAATGGGGCCAGGGTGTCACCCCTGAACTTTATGCTGTTGATCCGAAGCAGCCAACATCAAGTTGTGTCAGTGCTCATATAAGCACAGGAATGAATTCAGTACAGTCCTCAAATTGCTAAGGAACTTTCCCATTAGTAGGCAAACAGTATCACTTTGCTCAAGATCCATACCTGCTTGTTTGAGGAAAGTTTCTATGAAAATGCTGCCATCTAAACAGTTATGTGAAAAATATCTCCAGGAAAAAAATTTAGTAGCGGCAATTCAAATGACAAACTGTAATCCATGGAACTGGAAGAAAAGCTGGCTTGAAGGAAGCAAAAATGTTTTCCTCTTAAGAAAACTTTGACTTTTTCAGGGAAAAATTGAAAAAAAAAGAAGTCCTGGTCACAAAACATAATATTTTGTTTCTAAGAAGTGGCAACAGTGCTTTGAGTTCAGGAGTCTCAGCTTCCTTCTCTCTGGAAGGTAGCTTGAGGGCCTGTCTCCTTCCATAAATTACGTTTCCATGATGTCCCCCTTCTTTATAAAGAAACATAGGAAACTAACCTCATTTGCGAAAACTTAGCTTCAATTGAACCTTCCTCTACCTTGACTGTTGGAAAAAATTTGACCAATCCTTGTAAAAAAAGTTTATCTTACTAACTTTTCTATACCAATAAAATAAAATTTAAGCAAAT
>NW_009235724.1:4605-51062 GCF_000690835.1 Fulmarus glacialis
ATATATTAAAAAAATATATACATACAGAGACATATATAGATTTGCAGTAATTAAATCAGTCTAAAGAAACTCCTTCTCCATTTGAAACAATTCCACCATGTAAAAATGAATTAATGCACAAGGTATAAATAAATACCAGTTAAATATGTATCTTTCTGTTGGGGAAGAAAGGGCTGTTTTGTTTTTTCCTTCCCTTAGTAATAGTTATGTTTAAAGTTTTTCTGCTGCAGTAAAATATGCTTTTTTATGAATATTGTTAGAAATCAAATGAAAAACTCAACTGGCCTGCGTGTATATTGTATTTAAAAGTCCTCTACTCCTGTATTGCTCTTTTTATCCAGACAAGTCAAATGCTGCTGGTACTCTGGTTTTCAGCCACATATTCTTCTTTCCTTAAAATCACAAGTCCTGCCCTGTCCAGAACATGAGGACAAACATGCACACTACATACATTCCTCTGTAAGAGCCAGATGCTAAGAAATCACTAAATTAAAACTGGTATAGCATTTCAGGCTTAAAAATAAATGTAGGTGAAGCTACCTTCAGCACAAAGTAAAAATCACCCCTTGGGAAAAAAACTTCCCACACTGTAGACAGGAATAAGTGCTGTAATATTTCTGAGTATCATGGTGCTGGGAATTCCCTCTGCAAACCTCCGGTTTTCATCATACATTGATTTTTATCATAAGCTGTTCTAAAATTAGAAAAGGCCAGGATCTGACAAGTATCCTTTCTGTTTAGTCCTAGCAGATGGAAACCATGAGGTGCTTTCTCAGCTTGAAACGGTTCCAAAACCTGAGGCACTAATCTGACATATTAAACCGAATTTATATAAAGTCGTGTGTCTTTACATCATGCAACATCATTTATGGCATGCTGGGCAGCAACAGTTATGAAAATGCTGTATCACACAGCAGATCAGAGCTGGCTTTATAGCAGGTCTCATGAATTTCTTCATCCAGAAAGAATAAATTTTGTGTGGGAGCATTCTGCATAGCACCCCTGCAGAGCAATAGATTGAAACTGGATTCTAGCATTTACCTCTTGCTCAACTATAAATCAGGAATTAGAATTCATAATGGCAGTTATCCATCAATAGCAATGCAACTGCAGATGAACAGGAGTAGCTTTATGGATAAAAGGAGTTCCTTTTTTTTTTATTATTATTTAAGAAAACTTATCTTCTGCTCCTATTTCAAAAGTTTCTAGGCTCTGGATAGAAAGTAATTAGATCCATGCAGGTTATCTGCATGGATAAGGAAGATGCATTTGAAGTAACACCTCTCCAGATTGCAGAACGTTATTCTGAAACTCTAGTAGCGGGCTTGAGCTCAGGTGCAGCAGCTCACATTGCAGACCCCTCTTGGCAGAAGACCTGGAAGGGATGTCTACCACAGCCGGCAGGATTCTGCCCCTCGGTTCATCGTCGTATTTGTTGGGCAATTGAAAGCTTTACGGAACTCTTCAAAGTTGCTCATGGCACCGATAACTCTGCAAAAAGAAAAGAAAACTGATCGATGTGCGATTGTCTTCTGTTAAACACTACAGGCCTGTAAGTGTTTAAGTGTATTCACTTCAGGTTGAATTTTCAGGCTTCCCATGTCATTTTTCCACAAATAAAATCAGAAAGTTCAGGAGAAGCACTCCCATTTAAAGTTAATGTGAAGACAATCTTGCTTCATTCGGTGTTTTGAGAAGCATCTTTCTTTGCTAGAAACTCAGCCAAAACCAATTGCATTTTGTGGATACTATGTCATTTAGAACAATTTTCTAATCCGACCCTTGGCAGCAAAGGTGGATCAACGATAGCCTTGCTTGGTGGAATTCTTCTCCCAGCAGCTGCCAAACCGCTGCAGTCCAACAGGCAGGAGCGTGTCGGCACATGTTTGTGCTGGAACTGAGTTGATTTGGCTTGTGCCAGCCAGATTCTTGTAACACCCCCCTCTGCCCACCCATGTACACACGCGCACGCTGGCTCCCTGGGATTTTGCAGCCTGAAGCTGGGTAGGGGGTCAGGCAGAGCCTCTCTTACCGGCCAGCTCAGCCTTACACCAGTGAGCATCTCAACTCCTCTAATAGTTTGGAAATACATTTTCTGAGGCTTCTGCCCTAACCAGCTCCCAAGCTCTCTGGCTTCCACCACAGATGGTGTGATACTGAAAGAGCAGCACATCCCTGCCTCTCATAAGCTAGACAATGTGTCTGCATCCCAGACTGGCACCTTCAGGCATAGGGGAAGAGCTCGCTCTTTGTATGCAGACATCCTTGGCTCCTGCTTTCATGTCTGTATTATTTCATGCTGTCAGAAATTATTATTTTACCACTGCTAGATTGGGATTCTGTTGTTTGCTGATTTTGCCTATGCTTTTAAGCATTTGGAATAATACTAACCTAAAATTTGCAACGATATTAAAGTAAACAGCATCCTGAGTTAAAAGCAGAAAAGTATCTCCTGAGATATTAATTGCATGCCTTTCCACCCTCTTTGTTATGCAGTGGGAAGGCATTTTTCTCCATTGCAGACAATCAGCTTCTCAGCATAGCTCAGCATGGTAGAAAACATTCTTATTACATTGATTAGACTTTCTGTGGGTAAGAAAATTTACAGTCAGCTGGCACAAAAATGTCTAAAGGTCAGTTTCGTAGGGAGAATTAAAAAATTATGTTAGGCTTCAAATGAAATGTACACATTACTGTAAAAACATTGCAAATACATATTCAGGGACTGGAACAGCAAGAGCTGGTCATGCAGAACTGCTGCTGAAGTTGGTGGGAGTTCTGCCTGTTACGGCAGGGATTTCACTCTGAAACCGGCATTCAAAAATAGCAGACACATGCTAATACTGAAAATCTACCAATTAAAAATAAATAAAATCAGAATCTAGCTAGCAAAAGATCTTTATGTGTCCATGCACGTGAATTTTCTACCCATGCTTTGATATTGCCACACATTAACTGTGGAATCAGAGTGGGCTGTCTGGATTTCATCCCATTGAAGTACAGTAGAGACACCTTCCCCTGCATGGGTAACCCTGGGCTCCCTTGGCAGTCAATAGAAAGATGTACTTGCAGAGTCTAAGTAATCAAAATTTATTACTTACAGAAGGATTACGTATATACATGCACATATACACATATATATATACACACTTTCAAAATGCCTATTCTTTTTTGACTGTGAAGAGAACCTGGGGTGACTAGCTCAGATGCACACACCTATGCCAAGGATATGTGTTGTTCATTTCTGTCATCTTTTATAGTTACTTTTTATAATTAAAAAAGGGCTGTTTGGGCTTTTTGGATAGCAAGAGCTGTCAATGTTGAAACTAGAGGTACTGCTGTTATAATGGTCTTGGGACATAAATGAAGCAAAGTTGGGGGAAATAGGTAGTATAATTTGTTAACCCAGTTGATATGATTTGCAAGAACAGACAAGCACTACAGTTTCTCTTCAGGTCTGAAACAGAAGCCTGTTCTGAGTATCTCACATAAAAATTAAGAAAATGTTTTGTCTGTATTTTCCAGACCCCAAATTCATCTAATCTTCTCTGGAATTTTGTTTCTTGGCCCGATTCCTTCATGAGTTTTAGTCATGAATGCTCTATCCCTAGGCTTCCCTGTATATTTTGTGATTTGCACCATCTCATGGGAATGTAGCTATGTAATGATTCAGAATATATAAATATATGTATAGGTAAATAAATCTGAGGACTTTAAAAAGCAAGAGGTGGTTATTTTACAAAATCTTAACAAGGGTAGGAATTATAAAAAGATATCGCTCTGTAGGCTGAAGATCAGCCTGATACTCCTGTCCTCATTGTCATGATGTATTTTCAATTGTTAAAAGGCATGCAGATTTGCATACTGCACTAGTTTTATTCTAGCTAGCTGGTGTAACAGGTATTGCAAAGGTACAGCACTGCAGGTTTCAATGCAGAGTATAGAAGTCTACCAAGACAAAGCATACACATCTGCAATGCTAGCTTATACTAAATTTGTGTCATCATGTTTCCAGTTCCATTGTTTCTTAACCCATTCTGGTTATAAGTAGTCCAAGGTGTGTTATGCATGCCGTGTTTATATCTTCAGCTTTGGTGCGGCTGTGTCGAGGGAATATGTCAGAGTACCTATGAAGCAACCTCACAACTCCCCTGTGAAGCCAGTGTTGCTATTTTTACTTTACCAAGAAAGAACAGAGGCGAAGGGGGTTCATGTCACCTAAATTTAGCTGTGGAAAAGGTGGGAACCTAGCTCCCTCTTTAGTCAACAGGAAGCGGTAGGAATCTCCAGAAGGCAACTAATCCCGTGTATTGGAGACACCTCCATTATGAATGGAGTTAACTTGTGGAGTTAACATCCTTCTCCCAAATACAGAGGAAATGTAGCACTTGACTGAGGACAAACACACAATTCTTAGTTGACTAAATACAACATGAATCCCAACAGAAGAAACTTGCTTTTAGTCACACAAACTCTGTGGAGAAGCAGAGAAATAAACCCTGGCTTCCTAATTCTTATGAAGTCTTTAAACCTTCCTCCTTTTCCAGCCTTTCCTTCTTGAGGTTCAGGGGTGTCTATGGTTAGGAGAGCCTGTGGGAGGCCTTTTGGGCAAGGACACAGACATGTTGTTATGACTGGACTACCACAGCTCCTTCAAGCAAAGTGTCTCTTGAAGGGCAACTAAGAGTTCAATCTTGAACTGAACTTACAGGGCATGTTTTGCTTTGCATTACCAATATAATTCAAGGTAATCACTTTAAAGATTTTAATGAACTCAGGCAGATTAAATCAAGGACCCCTCTAATACTCATTGTTTTCTAAAGCAGAATTGCATGGAAAAAAAGTGATAGATTAGACATTTTAGATACTCAGGCCATGATTATAGAACATCACAGGGATCAGAGTGTGTTCTGGCTCAACTGCTTTTGAAGGTAGATGCAAGCCCCTCATTTTTGCAGAAGAGCATTTGTAATAGTGAAAGATAAGCTAATAAAACCAGTTCAATTTCAATCTAAGCCAAGAGCACAGTCCAATTTTGTGTTTGCTTTTAAAACCCTCTTAACATGCTAAAATTCTGCACTTGTGTGCTGCAGTGATTGATTCTATATGTATACTGAGTAAATACACTATTTGCACTACCTGAACTGAGGAGGGCTGTGAGCTCCAATATATATTTGCTCTCTCGCAGATTCTGGTCTAAAGGAGTTGCATCTTACCTAATAAAAGATAAAAAGCAGAAATAGGCACGTTATCTGGGATGACTTTGGAAGTAAAGTAGAATGTAACGTCACTGTTGTTAAGATACCTATTACTTACAGAATGCACAAAATGGAAAGACACCACAAACTCCTGTTTTGTTTCACCTTTGCTAACTTGCAGATTTCTGTTGATATATTCTCTTGTTTTTGAAATCCCTTAATGGATCCAGTCTCCACCCACTGTTATTCTCCACCCACTCATTCCCATCATCTAACCATAGCCACTTTACTAGTTCTTTTTTTGAGGTTCTCTATAACTGTAGCTTGTTTTTCAGCTTGTGCTGCAGCATCTCACGCCTTCATAATTACCAAGCATACTTCTTGGTCTCAAAGCTATGTAATGTGTATAAAAGGTACATGTAATAATGCTTATCATCCCTGGAATTGCAACTATATTACCTGACACATTTGTTCCGTGTTGGAATGTCAGTTCCTTTTGAAATTACACATTTTTCAAGTTTCCAGCAGTGGTCCCCAATTCACTGGTCCTAATACAATACTTGACCCAATTGTAACTCACCACAAAACAGGGTAGAGAGAACATTTGCACAGCTAAATAATCCCTCTTATGCTGTATCCATTGCATGAAAAATCTCATTTAAGCAGCCTCTACCTTACCTAAACTCCTGTGTTGAATGTTTCCTGTTGACAAAATCCTTTAATCCAGACTGCCCATAGGATATGTGAACTTCAGTGCAATTTTGTCTGGCTGAAGACAACCCTGGCAGTTTGAATGAGTCTGTTGAGTGTCTTAAGCTCTGGGGAAACAAGCCGAGCTCAAGGGTACCTGGCATACGCTGCTTTCACTGTGCATGTGCCTCCCCTCAGAGGGTCCACTGGACGTACAATTCCTGCAGCGGTCTTGTAAGACTCACATATCTTCCCTATGGCTCCAAAGTTTTCCTGGACAAAACCTGACACAGTGTGAAACTCAACTCAGCATAAACGACCAAAGTGGAGTTTTTTCACAGGTCAATATTGTCAAACTTAAGTGGCCATAGACCCATATGCTGTTACACTGACTCTCAGCAGAGAAATTATTTTCAGCCAGGGTTTGTTGTATTAGTTGCATTGGGTTCTTCAGTTTTAGATGATTCATTCCTTCAACTGGCAGGCAAAGTTTTACAGCCCAACTTTTACTCCTCATATAGGGAGTTTGTCCCAACTCTCGTAACCAAATAAATAATTTCTGATTCTCTCCCTTGTTCTACGTGTTTTTATAAAAAACTCACATCCCCTATCAAAGTTTTACTGCAGCAAACAAAGATGGGAAAAAATAAACTAAGATTTTCTTCATTGCTGCTTAGTTTCCTTGAACAGCATGCTCAGTAATGAACGGTGATGATACATTTGCAACAGGAGTCTGTGGTGGAAGCAGTCAGAAACTGCTGCATACAGCAAGCACCAGAAAACTGGGAAGCTAAAATGGAAAGAGGTTAAGGAGCCCATACATGCAATCTCCGTTGCAGTGGAGGTAAGCAGCAAGAGGAAAGCAAGCTGCCATGACAACACTGTGAAAAACCAAGAATAATTTCAGCAGTTCTGGAACCATGGTTAGATAGATGAGGACAAAGAAAGAGAAAAGAAATAATAGTCCTGGGAGAAGAAGTCTCTGCTTATACCCTTAAAAGTCTGGGTTTGGCTGGTGTAGACAGTTGAAACAAAGAAGTCTCATCTCTGAGAGACGTGCAGGTTAATAGATGGGGACTTGAAACACATTTGTACTACTCACATGGGCATAACTCAGAAAGAAAAGCTGGTTGTGTGTGAACTCAAGGCCTGGCAGTAAAGGCTCTTCTTCTCCTCCTCTCTTTTCTGTAATCCATCTCCTGTATGCCTGATAAGAAAGAGATACCAAGTGCCTTTCAGGGAGATGGAGCCTAACCACGCCTTTTTTATTTTCTTTTTTTAAATAATACTATGTTTCAGATATTTTTCATCTACTTACCCTGAAAGCCTCTCGCAAACCTCCGTTATCTGCAATGTTTTCTGCCAAAGTCCTTTTGCCTTTCACCTGGCAGAATGAAAGAACATAAGTCATTTGACCCGATTCTGAACTTCCTTCTTGATTAACTTCAAGAAACAGGGGAAAAAATAAAACAAGGCAAGAATGACCTCAGCCAATTTAAACCATCATATCTCTGATTAAGAAAACTGGATTTCAATGTGAAAATTGTCAATAAACAATTCTGTGCAATGAGTTATCCTGGCTCTGGTCCTAGATCTCTGTAGGACAAAATGTAGCAGATAAAATGCACTCAAGAATCCAGTCCCTGATCTTTGATCTGAGCATCAATAATTTTCCCCTGAAGACTGTTTTTCTCTGGTTACATGTGAGATCCAGTAGCCCCTTTCTTAAACTTTTATCTAAAACCTTATATTTGTTTCTCTACATAACTCTTTATATACTAGTGGGATGCTAAAATAACTTTTCAGTCATAACATAAAACAGCGTAATTAAAAATAACTGTCAGAGACAGAAATTGATAATATATTCAGTGCTCTAAAAATATCTGCAAAGGAGATTCATGTTGTTTTTCCCCAGTATTGATTCCAAGAGCAATAGCAACAAGAATATATTGTGAGAAGCAGTGCTATCCAAACTTTCTGAAAAAGCCAGTCTCCTGGTATTACCAAATGCAATATCATTATGAGGAAACCCTCATTTTTGCAAGTGCAGCATCATCTCTGATCACCCAGCCTACTAGGGTCTTAGTGTTACCAAACTGTATTTGTAAGTAAGCAGTTTTACTCTCTACTGTGCCTTGAATGAGCAAGGTAATTGAGCACAGTTTTGAGCAGAGCTCTGAAGGTCAATGCTGTCCTGCAAATCCTCCAATGACAGGCTCTCCCATGCTCAGGGATGAGTATAGGGGGCTTGGCGTCAGGACTCACCTTAGTTTCAGGATGGTAAAAGAGGGGAAAATGGGGGAGAAGAGGTAAAAGGACCTAGGGGATACCCAGGTACGTGTGCACAGACCCACCACTCGGTGCAAATGAGCACCAAGTATCTTGCTTGATGCCTTGGGTCCAATGTTACACCCAAGGGTGTAACAAAGGAGAAATGGGAGCAGTAGAGGACAGTGCACCCCTTTCCTGCCAGCCCTCCCTCCCCTCAGGAGGCTGGAGATGGAGGTGGGAGAGAGGTTTTTAGGAGAAAAGATGCTGGGACACCAAGGAACATGCACACACATTAGCTGCCTTTTTTTCTAGTCTATCTACTCACACATTTTTCTTGCAGTGGGCTTGTGAAGTAGACTGATTTAGAGCATAAGATGAGAGTAACCTAGCAGTGGCACTTGGGCCATAGGTCATTTTAATAAGTGGCAGAAGTCTTTCTGCTGATCTCAGGCAGCTCTGGGTCAGGTATCTGAGACTACTCTGTGCAGACAGTTCGTGACAGGGCTCAGGGACCATGATAAGCCCTTTATTTGATCAGATGACTTTATGTGATTATTGCACTCTGAAGCTATTTCTAGATCCACTTTTTCTTTCATTACGCTTCTTTTCTGGAGATATTTTTATTGTAAACTGAATGAGAAAGAAGAAGAGTAAATAGTAAAAAAAGTACACGGGTAAAAAACCTGCAGAATGTATAAATATTGATGTAAATGACAGGCAAAAAAAAGCTATTTGCATGCATAGCCCTTCATACAGAAGCTATAAAATATGGCAGAAAATATCAAGATTCTTCTACCATCTAAGAAGTGCTTTAGGTTATCCCATGGAAATAGGAGAAAAAAGCCTTACAGATGACAAGGCTGTGGGTAACAGGACCTCTCTAGTAAACCCATCCATGGACTTCAAAAGCAATAGCTACACTGGAGGGAAATTCAGATCTACCCCATCTCAAGAGACACCACAGAAGGTAAAGGGCATGGCCAAGCCAATGGCAGGAGCTCAGGGGAAGGGCTCAGTCACATCCTTGGGAAAGGTTTTAATGACCTTCTTTAAGTGGCATTTTTGTATTGACAGTTTTTGTCCTACAGATATTCAGGAATGAGCCTGATAATTTTTATTTGTAAATTAGCTTGTATGAAGTACTTCAAGTCTGAGTTGTTGAACTTCAGTCTGGACTACAATATGGCCTTGTTATCTCTGAAACTAATACAAAGAGCCAAGGGAAAGTGTTAAAATTATTGCTAAGCATTCAATGTGACTTCTCTATTCTTAAAAGAAAAAGACGTAATTGTATTTCTGATTCTAAAATGGAAGTAAAGGTGGTAGAATTGAGTAGGGAGTGGGGTATGTGTTTTATCCTGAAAAGTAAGATTAAAATCATGTCTGAGTCAACATTACTGGAATTTTAGCTATTGATTTTGCAAGGTCTGGGATTTATCCTATTTATCCTTCATTTTGGGCACTTAGATAATGTGCACATTTTCAGGGAAGCCCATAACTCTGATAGGCAATGAAAGAGAAACCATTCCCTTGCACTTTCTTTCTCAGTTCTTTTCTATGAGCTACTGCTATCATACTCCCTTCATTTGAGATACAAATTGGGTCTGCGTGCACACGTGGAAGAAATAGCAAGAGTTGAATGTGAAATAAAGCAGGGTTTATGCATCCATTTTATAGCTGTAATAAATAATAGGCAGAATTGCTAAAGGAATCTATAAAACATGCTATTATATTCTTCTTTTTAAAAAGAGTGGCTGCTCAGTTTTCATTATGGAACTCATCTTCAGAAGACATTTAACATGCTCACAGTAATTAGACAGGCCCTGCTGAGTGGCTTCATCCTCTTCCTCTGATTCCAATACGATGTGATGAGGAGAAGTGGTTTAACCCTGTCACCAGGGTGTGGGTAGTGGTATTTGACTGGACTAATCAAATCTGACAGACAATTTTTATCACAATTATTCACTTCAAAAAATGATTGGTTGTGAGAAATGAAGTTGGTAGCCTAATATCCCAATATGTTAGGATTTATGAAAAGATAACTAAAAAAAAAACCCCAAAACTCCTAAGGCACCACTGTTTTCCATCACGGGTGTTTTACATACATGTAAACCAGCTCTCTTCCAGTAGTAATTGCTGTATTGATTAATCATGCATTTTGTTTTCTCTTTAAATTTTTCTTCAGAGTCAGTTGTCCACCAAGGGTCTAAATTTCCATTTTTGTCATATTTCCGACCTTGAAAAAGAAAGAAAGAAAACAAATGTTTTTGTAGGAGAAAACACCGTACTTTTCCAGTTTTGGAATCTATCACCTGCACAGAAATGAGAGGTGAATGTACTCATACAAGTGTGTGTACAAAATGGCTATGATCAGCGAGCAAAATCTTGATCCCACTCATATCAGTGGTGAAAAACTGGCATTCTATTTATTGTCATAATTTCCATTTTCAGAAAAAAATAGTAATGACTAATGAGTACTATAGTACATTTTATAATTACGTAATTTAAGAGGCATATGAGCTTTCTTGTAAGTATAATTGTGAGTATTTTTCATCCTCAGCCCACATGTCTTTGATTCTGCAAACCTGATGATAACTAATGCATTATTAATTAATTATATGCTTGACCAGAAAAAAAGTCCATTTCATGGAAACTCCTGAAGTTTCCATTTTTTGCCTTGGAGCAAAACCAGAATATTTGAACCCTATGCATGGAAGCAAGAATACATAAATCCCATTCCCCAGGCTGATGGTTACAGCAATGGCTTGTGGAAGATTCAGCCTCAGGTCCCTGCTCCATCTCATTTGTAGGAGAGTATCTAATCTGCATCACATCTTCAGCCAGTCAGAGAGGAACCTAAGATTTCCCTAAGCAGACCACTATCTCTTGCCCAGGCTCTTACCTTCCAAATATAGAAATAAATATATCTCTAGGGAACTTGTCATCTTGAACAAGACAACACACAGGGAAAAAATAAAGAAATAAAAAGATGAAAGAAAACATCTTCAGTACTTGGTATCATATCTACTGGCTGCTCCCTACCTCTCTTTCCTACAGTCATAATGAAGAATCAAATCACAGAGCAAGGTTGCATCCTCATGGGCAGATAAACCTGCTCTCAAAAAAAGTCCTAACATGTCTTGTGTCTACCTTTCTGCAACAAAAGACTATATAAGACTTGACTGCCAGACTTTTAGGAACATAGGGTCAGCACTGAAGACTAAGTCCAGGCCCTCCACATCACACTGCAGGATGGAAAAATCAGCCAGTACTCAAGTGCTGTAATATTCTCTGTAGCAGGGTCTCTTTAGCAGTGTCTCTTAATCATGCTATGCTCAAATGAAGGTCAGTTCCAGAAACCAAGTTTATCAAATCAAACTATCTACTCAAACACATGGATGTACTTGCTACACCATAACCTGTATGATATGGAAGTGGTAGGGCAGATAGGAGTTTATGAAGAAACATTTCGCCATTCAGGAGTGTTTGCTCACGCAAAATGTTGTGGAGCAGTGCCAACAGGGTACAAGGTTTTCCTTTTGTTTTTTAAAGGGCGTTCAAAGTAACAGAACATAAACAACCTAACTTTAGTTAGGCACTGAGCTAGAAGCCTGCTTTTCCTTAAACTCCCTATATTTTCAGTGGAAAGAAGTTTCTCTAGACAGTGAGTCAGTGCAGGATGTCAGTCAGTCAGTCAGAATTACTCTCTGGAGGAGGAGGTTTGTGTTTCTCTCTCTCTCTCCCTCTCTGTCTCAGGAGCCCGATTTTAAGAAGCACTTTATTGAGATAGCCAAAGTTAGATGGTGGTAATGCCCCACTCCACCCAGTTTTTCAGGACAGTTAGTCTGACATTTTCAGACCATTTCTTCTTTCTCGCTCCTTTTTAAAAAAAGTATTTTGCAACACGTTTTCTGTTGCACTTTTGTTCCAGCGTTGTATTTTAATATTTGTACATAATTGCCTTTTGAAAAAAGTCAAAACTGAAATGAAAAGTTTTCTTGGAAGTAATTTTTATCACTCAGAAGCTTGCCTTTGCCTTTCCCACTCCCCCCAACCAGGATTTTCTAAGTCTGTTGTTGATTTAGTTTCCATTCAAAATAAACATAAAGTGTCAAACTTGTGATATTCCTTACCAAACAAAATCTGGTTCAAACAAGCAAGATTGTATGTAAATAAATAAAAAAATACAACTTCATAATTTTTTTCATACAATTCAGCATTGTTAAAAACCAAAACAATAAAAAAGCTAAAGCGTATACAAACCAGCTTTCTAATCTGTCAACTGTTAAAAAAAAAAACGTTATCAACATATGGACAAATACTCACCATTGCTATCAAATCCATGAGTAAACTCGTGGCCAACAATTACTCCTATGGCACCGTAGCTTAATGACCTGTAACACATAGAAGCAGTTTCCTCAGAAAGTGTCCACACTCATGAGCATCAAAGGACAGAAGAATAAAACAGATTTCTACCTCAGGAAAGATCATTATTTATTTAAACTGGCAGTAGGGTAGGGAATGGGACTAAAAATCATACCTGCACAATTTTGACTTAAAGTTGTTGAAAGTTAGAATGTTAAACTCTTACTTGTTTAGAAACAACCTTTAATATAAAACTTTAAAAAGCATTGTGATGGTTTAGTCTTCTAACCAAATCTCTTATTAGCATCATATGAGCTCCAAAATGTCTCCTTCAGCTGGCTGCATTTTGTATATTCTAACTGAGAACAGGACAAAGTTAGAGGTGAAATTATTCTCGTAGCGTCGTCACGAAAAAAGAATAGATAAGGGCTGAAATGGGCTTCCCTCATGCCAGCTCCAATCATTCTTCACTGGCATGCAACAAACAGACTTGCAAATGACTGACTCTAGTTTGTAAAGCGTTAAACAGATCTCCCTTCCATTTTAAAAAGAGAGGTCACACAGTTTCCTTGCACCTGTACAGAAATAGGACATGATCTACAGTCAGATCTAATCCACCAGAGAACCAGAATAGAAACAAATATTTTGTATTCCTGATTGACAATTAATTATGTTTTCCTCATTATATCCAAATAAACATGCATCTAGAAGAGATAGGGATGAAAGTGGGAAAGGTTCAGGGCTTTTTTATATCAAATGCAGAGGATAGTGCAGGGGGAAAGTGATGTACTAAATGCATCTTTCATTTGTTAAGTTGTCCTTTGTGATTTTAATTATTTCAGTTATTGAGATGCCATACTTCAAAGTAGCTTATAGTATTTCTAACACATTGTATTGAAATAGGAGAAAGGCAGAGAGTTTTGAAGTAACATGTTATTACTGGACCTAATGATCCATAGCACACTAATTGCTCATCTCAGTCATGCCCAAAAAGTATTATATGATTTAATTCGCCCTGATCCCATGACAATTCTTCATTTTGTTTTTTTCTTTCCTGTAAGGTAATTTGCATGTGATAAATTCTTCCCTACTGTTTTTTTTTCCCCCAAGTACTATTGCAAACCTTCACTAAAAAATGCTGGTTAAAATTGTACATTTTGGCAGTGGAAATATCATCCTTTTGTATGACAAATTTGTAATCTTGTGTAGCACACAGTGATAATTATCCATACTAAATCTATATTAGACTTGTTTTCCACATCTGAAGTAAAGTGGTTATACAGGGTCTTTTGCAGCCAGAGAAGTATAAAAAGAATGGCACAAAACATATAAAGAGGTCAAGAAGAACCAATATACCCTATTACTAAATACATCTTATTTTTCTTCTAAGGTTATTGGCCACCATGAGTGGCAGGGACAAAGAACATGTTGGTGCCCGGGCACTCCTAGGGCTTTCCCCAGCTCCAAAAGATGGGGTGAAGTTTGGGGTGAATTTTGGCCTTTGCTTCTGTGAACCCCCTTCAGCATTTTGTCCGGCTCAACAACATTTTTGCCAGAAATACTCCCATGTTCATGCTCTTTACTTCTGGGGCACAGCTGTACAGAGATGGAGGGGATTAGGTGCAGCCCAACAGGTACCATATTAGAAGGGAACTTTCTGGGACTGGGGAGGCTCAGAGGACTATAAGGAAGCTACCAACTCAGGTAGTTTGAAGTCCCTATTTCAGTATATCTGGCACTGAAGACTCGTAACTATGAATGTTAGCATTTGAATCGTATTTTCTTTCATGTACTGAGATGTAAAGTGATAACTTAGCTTCCTTTTATGCAAATAGATGCAGCTGTTTTATAGTGGTTATGCTGGAACAGGACACTAAAACACCACTAAATGTTAAATATTTGCTAAATCAGTTTTCCATGAAGTGCTGATGACTTTTTGACGATTTTTCTGTTCTAGTGACATGTACTGTTTCTTTTAAGCAGACAGAAAACAGATCCAGAATATTTCAAGGACAAAAGCAATCCATTTTCTGATATAAAACAGCTACATTTGTTTACTAAATTTCATTTTGATACGTACTCAAGCAAAACCAATTTAAGCTAAGGTAACCTTTAAAGAAGAGAAATAAGCAAAGTATAATTCTTTGAAAGAACCACAATTTTATTGCTATGGCAGAAGGTCAGGGTACAGAGAAATCTCTTCGGAAAGCAAAGCTGGAAACAGGGCTACAATAACCACAGCAGAAAATAAGTTCACCTTAGCAAGAAAACGCTTTCTGCTATCCCCAATTACCATTTAGAAAGTCACCTGGCTCATAAGAATTCTCTTTGAATACAAATTCATTTGTTCCTAAATTGAATGTGTCTCTCTACATATATTGCCAAATTTCCTGCTTACAAGGAGACATCCAGATTGCAAGATGGCGAACCCAAAATGTTTTAAAAGTTTGATTTTTTTTTAACAAAGATTTATTAAGGATATGTTTCACCAGTACCTGGCTTTATATAACTGCAAAATAACTTTCCAAAACTGCTGTCAGAAACTTTTCAGGGTCTTATCCTGCCCTAAAATAGAAAGTTATTGAACTGCACAAAAGCAGTGATTTTTCAAAATTAAATATATGTGACCTATAATTACTCTTCCTCAGCTACAGTAACACATGGGCCTGCTCAAGCAATCACTTATGCACATGGAGATATTCTCATGCACCTCAACAGGCACAGGTGAAGGCCCACTGTTAATCTTAGATATTAGCAGAAGGTGAACAATAAACTGATAATAAATGGCTTCTCAGGGTATTCACTTCTGTTCAGGAAGTGCTAGTTACCTGATTTACAATTCCTTTTAATACCTGCCATGTGCACACTGCTGCATCTGCCTGCTATAGCACTGAAACACTTCCACTCAGGTGCACTTAATTAGCAATTCCTGTGAGAAATCAGTTATCCGTTTAAGACAACAGCAACACATACAGCTCCCAAGGGTAAGAAAAGTTATTGCACAAAGCAGCAGTTTTCAAAGTCTGGTTCTTCAATAATAAAAGCAGGATGCAGCAGGGAAGAAGACATAACCCAGGGGCCAAGCTTTCCAAAAAACACAGTATTCCTGTGCACTACCTGTTGGTCATCTTCAGCAGCGTAGCCTTCTTCTCCATGCCCTCTTCTCTGTCTATATGTATTTCCAATACCTTTCTCTGTTATTCCTCATTTCGAGGTGTAAGATGTTCCCTGGTGCGGTACTTACCTAGGATATTCCGTTCCCCAAAAGAAAGGCTTTTGCAGTTCTCCTGCTGGGAATCCTGCAATAGCAAAAAAAAAAAAAACCAAAAACCAAAACAGTGAGGTCCCTAGTTCAATACAGCTGAATAACAGTCACAAGGCCCAAGGGTTTGGATTTTATGACCTTTTTTGTTTAGTTTCAGAAGGTTTTGCTAGAGGAGCTTTCCTTCAGGTGGTAGTTTCAGAATGCAGTAGAAAGGATCTCTGAGAAGAAGCGAGATCCTCCCTCCCTCAGGACCACAATGGCAACAAGATGCTGCACTACAAGAACTTTATTTTCTTCCATGACTACACACTGTGTAGTCTGTGTGTGTAAGTGGTTGTGTTCCTGTTAATAAACACCTAGTGTTTCCTGTGAAAAAGAAGAAAACTATTGGATTGCCCTCAAATGTCGACAGATCAACAGAGAATATATAGGCAAAATGCAACAAGAATTAGGAAACTGTTAGCTTAGTGAGGCTTCAGTGCAGCAAGAGACACATGGAAGTGATAAAATGTAAGCCTAATTCTATAGAGTCTATGAAAATCAAAGGTAAATGAACATACTGAGGCACTTCGGTAAAGGAGAGCCATAGACTATTAAGGCTGTAGAGTCAGTCTAGCTACAGGAATTACCTGGCTGCTTCTGGTAGACTAAATAGTTGCCAAAAACCTGTCAGTGGATACACTCTAGTGAGTGATGATCTACTGATGTTGCACACAGGAACCAAAATTGTTCCTCAAAATCAAAGTCACAGGTCTATTTCTAATTCCTGGATGACATTTCACTACCACGATTCTGAAGACAGTGGAGCTGAACGTGGTAACATTTTAACAATCCAAAGAACTGCTAAATAAAACAGACACCTATGGTCAAAGTTTTCAATGCTGGTGAAAAGTGCAGTCCTTCCAGGCCCAAATGTGGAATTTGATATCTCGTGCCAGGAATTCCCACCTATAAAGCACAGGCATACACCTAGTTTGAAGGTTACCTCACATGGACATCACTTTGTCAATGAGGAACCAGTTTCCTCGGGTGATTCACTTGCTTTCCCAGGACCCTCTGCTTCAGCTTATGGGTCTCTCTTCAAGAAATCACCTGGCCACTCAGATCAAAACAAAAACCATGTTCACTTGATTCTGACCCTATTCAGTTTTTTGTTGCTAAATAGGACATGGATTTCTTTGTATCTGAGATAAATTGTCAGGCAAGATTTTTGTCCTTTCCTTACAAAGTCTTTAAAGAAAATATGCTGAGTGTAGTTCATGTCAAATGATGTGGTAAGTGGCATGTCCTCTCGGTATGCCCATCTGCTTTTTTCTGCTGCTCCTCCCTGGCTGCCTTGACCACCTATTTGCAATTAGCTTACAAAAAGTGTGTTTTCCAAACTTATTTTCTGAGTGTTTCTTTCTCTTACTTCTCCAGATGCTGTTTTGTTGTTTCAAGCATGTTAACATTTGCTTTTCCAGTGCTACAAAACACAATTGTACCAATGTCAAGGACAAAGCTTTCCTGATTAACTCTCTTTGCCGCCCAGCACACACAGAAGAGCATTTACTATGTATGTTTTTAAACATCTCACAGCAACGGTACACTCACGCAACCTGATGAAAATTGCTTGCTAATACACTAAGTTAAGAGCTGGTGTTAAGAGCTAGAAATCTAATCTGAACTACATTGTCTGGTTCCTTTGGACATGCCAAAGAGACCGTTTAATGAAGCAATTATTAGGGTTTGCTAACCCTGAATGATCCTCTCCCCCCAACACCAGATGAGAGGAACTGTGGCCAAAATGAATAAATGAGCCCATACTGAACATGGTATGAACCAAGGCAGCACAGTCACCCAACAAACCACGTTTAGGGATCACACAATCCTGTGTGCCGCACCAAGAGGCTATCAAGATCTTGTAATGAGCTGCAATTATTTTGTCCAGGTATAGACTTGTGTAGTGAATTTGCACTTGTCTGTGTGCCAGACAGAGGTAATATACATTATTTACAGTAAACGAGGTGCTAAACCTTTGCTCAGGCTCATCCATCTAAAGTATAATCTAAAGGTGTCTTCATAGGACATTGCTGAAACACCATCAGATGTGAGTTAAGCCATGAGATACAGTTTTCACTGAGTAAGTCATATGAATGAATCCACACAAGTTGATAATTATTTTACTCAAAGTTAGGATTCATTTTAGGTAAGACATGCCTGAGCATAGAGCATGTTGAAAGAGTGATTTCTGCTTCTTGGTAGCTGTGTGAAACACCTTTGTAGTTTGGTTGCACTAAAGGAAGCTTAGGAAGTATTTTCAGGCCAATGCAGAGTCAGAAGCCACTAGAACGTAATACACATTTAAGCAAAAACTCAGGGAACTGAAATGTATTGCCTACAATAGGATTTTTTTTCTTTTTTTAAGAAAAAAATATTATCTAGTTTTGAAGGTGAGTCTTGTGCAGCTAGTAAAGCAAAGATGTCCTGTTCTCCAGAGATTAGTAACGCTAAAGGAGGGAGGGTGCTTGTCCACTATTCCAACACTACAAGGAACATGTTCAGAGTTGGCAACACCGGGCATGCCTCTGTATGCAATGTCTCCCTCAGGCAAGCATCAACCAGATCTTCCTTGGAGGGAATAAGGATAACAATGTCCTAGACCTAGAATCTCCTTGAAATTATAACAGGAGATAGATCATCTGACAGTTTCTTATTTTGTGCTGTTTTGAATCCCTCAATTTAGGCAATTCCCTTGTGAAGTCTTTTTCTTGCTTGCTTGGCATATTGTACCTAAAAGAATTAATGACAAAACTCAGAGCGCTCACAGTAGGCTGTAGAAGCAATAAATACTAATGGGATTATTTATATGCCACTGGAATTCAAGTAAGCAAAGCACTGATCTGGAGGAGTAAGTCAGCCAGACTTCAGAGAATTTCACATCTTAAGGAATGGATACAGGCACTGGGAAGGTACTTTAAGCTAACACTTCACCATAAATTTAGACTGTAGTGCATCTTTTCATGCTTTCTCCCTCTACTAAGCCCCAGAAGAGGAACATGGGCTGAAAGCCTCTCTTTCCGTACACTTTATTGCTAGTGCAGGCTATTACTCACCAACAGCACTGTGTTGTCTTATTACAGACCCCACACAAACTTATCTGCCATATGTAGGACCTGGACTTGCAGAATCTGCCTTGCCTACCTTCTTACAACCTACTTACTTTTAGAGCACTGTCGTATCATTCTGTGATAGGCACTGGTGTCACATGTCACAAGAGCACTGGAGGTCTGTGGGCAGCTGAGTTCAAGCTGTCACAGAACAGCATCGATTCCCTACATCCATGTGTCTTATAGGTGGCAAGGTGGGACAGCTGGGCTAGATCATCCTCCAAATGGACTTTGTGCAACTGATCACAACTTTAGATCCCAGCAGTTCTGATCACAGCCCTTTAAGCCCAGCAATTCAGCCAGTTTTCAGTCCACCTGACTATCCACTTGTCTAGCCCATTCTTATTTGAGAACATTAGGGGAAACAGTGCTGAAAGTCTTGCTAAAGTCAAGATGAATCACATTCCTGGCTCTCCCCTCATCCACCGAGCTAGTCATCTCATTGTAGAGGCTGGTAAAGGAAGCTGTTTCCAGGATTTACTCCATCGTATACACAGCGACCGATGTGAGCCTGACCAGCTTGTAGTTCCCTGGATCTTTCTTCTTGAAGATAGGAGTGACATTTGCTTTCTTCCAGTTCTCAGGAACTTCCCCCAATCACCACAACCTTCCAAAGATAATCAAGTGCCCTCACAATGACATCAGCCATTGTAGGTGCACCCTGTCAGAGCCCATGGACTTGTGTCTGCCCAGTCTGTTTAAATATTCCCTAACCTTCTCCTCCTCCAATGAGGGTAAGTCTCCTTGCTCCAGATTTCCCCTCTGATCTCAAGGACCCAGTCTTACCAGTAAAGACTGAGGCAATGAAGGCATTGAGTACCTTGGCCTTTTCCATGTCATTTGTCACCAGGTCCCCTGCCCCCATTCAGCAGTGAGACCACATTTTCCCTAGTCTTTCTTCTGTTGCTGCCACACTTGCAGAAATGTTTCTTGCTGCCCTTCACATCCATCACCAGACTCATCTCCAGGTAGGCTTTGGCTTTCCTAACCCCTGTGTCTGGACCCTTGAACAATGACTTTTTGCTGAACTTTCCTCTTACTCACCTTACTGCTCTGGAATGCAGTGGCATTTCAAGCAGTGGAGTACATCTGGCTTACTTCAAATATTTCACCCTGAATTTATGCTGATTTTGAAGCTCTGACAGCACTCTTTACCTGCACAGGACTACTTTTAACTTAATTGAAGGCTTCTAGCTTCATTTTATCCATTATATCAATTTTCAGCCTCTCTCTGCAGCAAGGTGCTATAAAGCTTCTTAGAATGTATTTTAAATATGAAACAATTTTTTTTTTTCACCTTTACGGGGGCTTTACTGCCATTAATGAATCCATTTACCAGCTAATACCTTTATGGTATTATTATACATATTTTGCAGATGAATGCCCTGAGACTCAGTGTAATATTTTTACTTCACCAAGGAGACACAAGCAATCACATTTCATCTGATAGTTCACTGAAACGATGCAGAGTAATAATGGATGAAGTAAACTAAAAACACGTGAGATGGCTCACCAAATAATGAGGAAATTTGGAGTTCAAATCTAAATATGAACTCAAATTCTATAGTTCAATTGCATTATTCAGTTATATTGCATGATATTTTTAACTGAGCAAGACAAGGTCTAGTAAAGCCTTGTTCCAAGTCAGTGCATTTACAATTTCCAATTATTAGTTAGTTTGTTTAAAGCAACTTCTGACAGGCTAGTGAATCCAGTATGTAAATAGTGGATATGGGAGAAAGCTGTGCTAAATTGTGTGATATACAGGGTACTCTGCTGATTTTTGTACTGGCAATTCTCAGATATGTTTAAAAGCTGTAACTTGTTTTTCAAGTGTCATTGAATCAATTCAGATGGGGAGTTTTAAAGGGATAAGATATAAGCAGAAGACTAACTGCTGGTCAGTAAACAAAGGATACTGAATTCACATAAGGAATTGAACATGAAAACGACTAGGGTGTTGGTTAGTTATCTAAAAACAGCACAAAGGTCGGGATACATTTTTTTAAAATGGTTCCACAGACTTCTGTTTGGACAACTGAATCTCTTCCCAGTGCTTTTGAGATGACTTTGCATGTCCTGCTTGGGCTCTAGCTGCCAGTCTTGATAGGCAAGAGTCTTCTGCAAGTTCTCTCTCAGATACGCCAGACATGAGGAAACATATCGGATGCTGTAGAGCATCCCAGACAGATTCGAGCACCTATATGTAGGTAGTTAGGATCAAACTCTCTGCCATAACATGGACCTGAATCCTATGCTTAATTTCAAGTTTTATCCTGTGGACAAAGAGGACAGAAAACATAAATTGTGTAAGGCACAGTAACTGTTCCATGTTTTGCATGAGTACAACGCTTAACTTTTTGAGGAGTAGTGAATAAACTTATTAACAGATAAAGAGAAGTGATCTTTAAGAAGAGGACTTGGCAGCCTTTGGTTCAATTCTTGGCTCAGTTTCTGCTTCACCCGACAAGAGAATCTTTGCTGCTCATGAAAAAGAGAGAATCTAGCATTTTCCAAACTCAATGGGGCAACGTGAGGAGAAACATGTGGTGGTTTGTGAGGGGCCAAGGAATACTGTATGATAAGGAACTAGGAAACATGTGAAAATACCTGTCTTTACAAGAAACTTTAATCTTTATTTTCTAAAGGAAACAACTCACTAGATTCTCCAGAAGAAAAGAAAAGAACAAAGAACCTCCTACTTCATACTTTTATAGATAAGAATTTTAGGAAGAAGAAATAAAAAATGGATGTCAGGATAATGCATCATCTCACCTGTGACTGTAATTAAATAAAAGAGAATACTGGTCATTAGTAAATAGGAAAATTGAAAATGAGGGCTCACTTAAGAACGCTTAAAACTTACTTAATAACAGGGCTTAGCAAGTGTTCAGTCCAAATCTGTTATGTTCATTAACCTCCTGGAAACTAATGGCGCACTTGAAACTACTTCATCAATAACCTTCCAATTAGTCTAGTTCTTAAGGGAAGAGAAAGTGCCCCTATGTGCAGTCCCCTCGTCCTCCCCCAGCCACAGCACCATGTGCTGTTTGCTGGCACTTCCTTGGCTCCTGGCAAGATAAGAGTTCTCCCTTGCAACTCACAGCATCAGCAAGCTGCCAGCATCAATATCTGCATGCCGCTTTCTATAAAGATGATACTTATTGAGCTCTCATCTCTGGTTTTCTCTATGGATGATAATTCGAATGTAATTTTAAAATTCTGGTTTAGATTATATCTTCTTCCTGTAACATGTAATGAAGACGCTCTCTAAAGAGGACTCTTGACTTTCACTAGAGAACTGCTGTACAAGCACAAATGACTTAGAAGGAACATGGGTATAAACTTACAGAGATAATATCAACAGTAGTTAATTATCCAATAGATCTATTCAAGCTTACACCTCATGAGTGTGTTGCTTATATTTGCCTCAGTTTACTGTAAATCTCCCTTTCATTACTGTTCACAACCCACAAACGTTACTTTTAAAATATATTCTAAAGGCATACATATTTACACTTGGAAAGAAAACTAAATACACCAAATGTCTAATGAGCAGTTCCCTTCTATCTACATATTCAAGGGCCAATATTTTAGTGCTGTAATGAAATAAAACTTTTTCTTCAACAGAAGTGTGCTAGCATACTTTGGTCATCACTTGTATCTATTTTCAGCATGTATTTGTTGACTGCTTTAGAGCTCATTAAAATAAACAGAGTCTTTGCGAAAGTGTTTTTGTGTTCCAGTGACGATAATTAAAAAGATAGTTTTCGTGCTGCTTAGATTATATGAAGTGTGCTTAGATACCTTTTTAGAATCTAAAGGCAATAACATGTACCTGTTGTCCTTGTTAAGTACCTATAATTGAGGGGAAATTGACTAGCAAATACAAAGAAAATTGAAAAATGATTCAAACTAGAATTGAAAAATGATTAACGACCATTAGAAACACGCATTGTTGTTAATCTAAGACACTTTGAATTATGGAAAAAGAGGAAATAAATAATAGAACTCATGTAAAGAGAACATCAGGAGTAAACTTGCATAATAATAAGATAAATTATATGGACTGTATTTTATAACTCTGCTCTTTGCAGCACATCTTAACTTGATACATCTACTTATTTCTTCTTTGGAGGTATTAACAGAATTGTTGGCCATTCAAGTTATCAATAGTTTAGTAATGAAAATTAAATGAAGCAACAACAAACATAAGGTTGGTTGCCCTAAAGCAAGGCAAAATTTGTTACAATCTACTGTGTATGCAAGTTTTGCTGTATTCTCCCAAATCTAATAATTTTCTAAATCATCTAGTTTCTACTCTCTATTAATTTTCACTTTTAGTGAGAAAAAACCTTTTTTTTCAATTAATTGAGTAGTCAAGTAAAAAACACTAACAGCTTGCCCGTATATGAAGGTTGCATGGACTTGTGTGGAAATTACAGTGATTTCTTGTTTAATTCTTATATCAGTGATACAGACTACTGAGACAGAAGAATTTGTAATGCTTCCATCAGGAATGTGTCAGAGACCTCCCTGTACTCTGAGCACAGAAAGCAAAAGTATCTTCCTAAAGTTCAGAAGTGATCAGAACCTCCATGTTCTCCTCCGCTTCTGCAGATACCTGATGATAACCCCTTTTCAGAATCCATGGTGCAAGGCACCGATGTTGCTTTTTCTCTAAACTCTTTCACGAAGTCTTCAGTGACTAATCAAGTTTGGAGTTGCTGTGTTTATTGTGATAACATCACACAATACATTTCCATTTCCAAATTGAATGGTCTTAATTTTTAGAATCAACTTTGGAACCAAGTATTTTCCAGTTAATGTAGAAGCTGCTTTCCAGAAACAATTTCTATTATGCATTTTAAAATTCTCATTTCTCAAATTCCCCTTCTTAGTAAACTCATTTACCAAGAACAAAAATAGGTGGGCCTTGAACACACTAAAATCTAGTTTGCTCACTGAAGAGCAGGGGCACTCAAGCAGATGAAGAGCTTACCTGCTTCATTCTCTTATTTCCAGCAGTGACCAGTAGTAGATGTGTAGGGAAAAAAAAAAATTCTTCTACTAGTATATCTTTCTACCTTCCAGCAACCAGTAGCAGAGGGACCTGTCCTCCTGGACTGAGTTTATATCTGTCTGTTTTTTTGTCCAGAACAGAACGCCCTCTTTTTCAGATCATCTGCTACTACAGTGACGAGCACAGGTCCTTGTAACACACCCCTCCAACTATTTGGAAAAAAAGTAATTTGTTCCTAATTCTTCTACTAGTATATCTTTCTACCTTCCAGCAACCAGTAGCAGAGGGACCTGTCCTCCTGGACTGAGTTTATATCTGTCTGTTTTTTTGTCCAGAACAGAACGCCCTCTTTTTCAGATCATCTGCTACTACAGTGACGAGCACAGGTCCTTGTAACACACCCCTCCAACTATTTGGAAAAAAAGTAATTTGTTCCTACCTCCTTTTCTTATCTCTAATCAGTCATTAATTTATGAAAGGACCTTCTTTCTTTTCCCACGACAACTTCCAGTTAATAGCATTGGGAAAGAATCTTATCAAAAATGTTCTATGGAAATAAACATAGTATATCAAACATACTTACTTGCTTTCTGAATTTCAAAAAACTCTAACAGACTAAGAAAGCATGATTTTTTTCTAAAAGAAAAAGCAAAAACCAAGTCATGTTGACTCTTCCCCATTATATCATATGCTTATTCATTCGTGCTGTGGTCATGAACAGTTTCCTTCATAGAAGTGCTAGAATGAATTTTTATGCAGATCCCTCTGGATTCTCTCCTGAAAAAAAGGATTTGACACTTGCCACAGCTATTCTTCCTGTGCTAAGGCCACTATAAGTGATAAGCTATACAACAAAGCTGGTTGTTTGGCAATTGCAATTTCTTGTCTAAGTTCCTTTGAAACACCTGAGAGAATATTATCTGGTCCTTATATTTGTCACAGTTCATTTTATTAATTTCTTCTAAAGTATCTTCTATTGATACTAAATTTGAAACACTTCCTGGGACTTACCTCCCATAAAAAAAAGCTCCAGGATAAGAACTTCCCAAACTCTCACAATGCAAAGAATTATCTTATTTTTATGCCTTAGAGACTCTCGTCTTTCAGTGTATTTGAAAAAAGGTTTTATTATTAGTTTTTACGCTCTTAGAAAGTGGGTCCTCAGAGTCTTTGTGGGCTTGCTATATGTACTTTTGTGGGCTTGCTATACATACTTTACATTTAACTTGCTAGAGTTCATGCTTATTTCTTATTCTCAAATGACTCTCTTTTGTAGAACTTCTTTTCTGTTGTTTAACTAGGCCTTTAAAAAGGCCACAGTTTTTGTAGCATATCACCAGCCCCTACAGAGCTTTCTATGGATTATTACTGAAAACATAGCTGCAAAGCAGTGAGTTAATAACTGCTGGGCGTGCGATTTGCCCAGCAGATACATCACGCAATATGAGTATGCACAGGCTCACAAACTTCAGTCTCCCGCAGTGCAGTTCTTTCCCAGCAGCATTAATGGGAACTCAGCTGTGATGTAACAAATACTTATCAGCAACTTCAGACCTGAGCATGTTCCTCCCACATTTCACAGGGGCCTCTTCCCCTGCAAATCACACCGGCCAGCAGTGGAAGACCATCTGTATTGTGCTTTTCTGTGAATCTTCCCTCCTATTGCATCATTTTTAGGGCATGATTACATTTGTACCTCTCTCTCAGGTAGGAGAGGCTTTTGTTTAGAAAGGACCACCTGAATTCTTTTCCTCTTAGGAACAGCCCTAAAAGGACAGTGAGCAGCACTATCGAAACTTCAAGGTCAGGTGCCAGCATTACAAGAAGGTCAGCGGTTATGATAGAAAATACAATTGCCTCTACACCCATGACTGATTGGTTACGTTTGACAGCTCTCCACTTCGTGACAGTGTTAGACACAGCGAGTGTGAAATTTAGCTTCAGTGACTCCAGCCTCTTGTTACAGCTTTCTCTAATGTGCCATGGCAGAGAGGCTGAGCGAGCTGAACGCCGCTGGAACTTGAAAGGACCCAATATTAAAGAAGACATAACAGCGATGGTTCTCATTTCGCGCTGACCGGGCTTCCTCTCCGTTCACATGATAGATCTGAAGCAGCAGCGGTGGTGGTGCTTAGCTCAGCAGGAGCAGCAGCTGTCATGCTGCATGTGTACCTCGGAGCTGTGATCAGCTCGGGGAAGTCTGCCTCAAGTGCTCCCTCAGATGATCCACAGAAATGTTGCTGCTTAATGATGGCAGCCCTCTAAGGTAAAGTGGTCTAGGCCTAGAACAAATTTTAATCGGAAGAACTGCCTAATTATCACACACACTTTACAAATGAGCTCGCTTAGACACAGAAGAATTTAAGTGAGTGGTCTGAAGGCAAAAATTGTTTACAGCAATCAGTAGGAAGAGATACCAGCAGACCCAGATTGCCAGTCCTCTGCTGTAACCCCTTCAGTGTGATAAATTCATTTTGTGCCTTTCGAAAAACACTTCTTTCTGCAACCAAAAGAGATTCAGGAGAAAAAGGGGGAGTCACTCAGCAATTTTTGACACGCCTGTCCTTGGAAACTGAGACCACAGAGGTTATGGCAGCCGCCTTCCAGACCCTGACGGCACAGAAAAAGGCTGATTTAACTTGCAAAGCTAGTAAGAGCAAAGAGAAGTGTCAGGGTAAAGGTAACACTGTTGTACACAGAAATGCTGGTATAGACTTTTAAAGCCAGTTAGAAATTTTCTGTGCAAAGTCCCATTAAAGCAAATGGGGATGAACATCCAAATCCATACACATCTTTGAGAAACTCAGCTCTTTTAGCTCATATGCTTCCAAACCAGGATTTACGCTCTCTAAAAACAACCAGTAACTAAAATTAGCATAAGACAGGTTGTACTGTACATACAAGATAATTTCATCAAACTATACAGGTAAGAATTTTAAGTTAACTACAGATACCATTCCTTGCCCTTGAAGGTATTGAAAAACTCTGCTGGACACCACTTAGGTTTTCTGGTTCATATCTAGTCACGTTTATTGCTACATACTTATTAATACTAGAGGACTGAGCTGCTATCACTTAAAGAGTTACTGTATATTTATGGAGGTATGTGTACACATGTTTTTGCTACAGAAAGCAGAAGACAGAAATATTAAGCTGTAATAAAAGTGATTTAAGCTAACGTTTGCAATGGACAGAGTACACACACAAGCGGTCACTGCAACTTAGCTGACACAGGATAAGCAACAGTAATTCAAATTTGTGGAAGCCCTTGCTTTTCCAGAACTACCCTCTCACTTAAGATGTCTCACAGCTGAATTACCAGGTTTGAGCTTTTGATTTTCAATCACAAACACACAAACTGTACAGATATTATCTGAAGCTCGATACATCCATTTCCCAAACCGGCACTTTATAAGGAGGCTCAGAAGTCAGATACTCACTGATCTGGTTGGTAGATGCACTATAAAAAGCGTTTACAGTAGTTGGGCTTGTAAACCACCTGTAGTAAGAGCAAAAGAAATCAGCTGTCAGTACACTCACACAACTTTATGAATAGAATGAGCAAAGATAAAAAGTGAACTCATTGGAAGGAAGCAAAAATGTGGAAGACCTAGGATATAGTAAAGTTTAAGTATTTCTCCATTTCAACACATTACCTACACTTTCTTGAACACTGAAATCTATTGTTTAATGGCTTTATTTTAAGCGCATACAGTCAATGAATGTTCAACAGGAGTTAAGCTTCCTATTACCTAATCTGTTTTATTTCTAAGTGACCGTTGTGCTTGTGAGGTCTGCTATGCTGACGAACTGGAGTTCACCCAACAGAGGCTGCAACGCTGATAGCAGATGTAAAAACTCTCTCAGGTGTCTTTCAACCATGTGTGGAGAAACCCCCTTTTGAAATTAGAGGAAAGCATTTTGAAATGAGAGAAGTGGCTTCAGATACTTTGCTGAACAACTACTTGAACAATTAGGATGATGCCAGCAACATGGGCAGGTGCTTCCTGGGAACCTAAATTCAAAATAAACAGCTTCACATTCTGTATCCCACACAATGAACATGGTTATCAGTGTGCTCATAAACAAATGGACCTCTTGCAAGGCAAAACAAATTTTAAAAGGAATATTAGCATTTCTTCTCATAGTTAGATTTTTCATACATACTGGAGGGAAACCTAGATTTGAATAGCAAATAGGATTTACGAATTTCCTTAGCCTAAGCTCATCTATATTGACAGTGGTTTCACCCATATGAGTGGAAAATCTCAACTGGCTTCAGCAAGATCCAAATCCCCTCAGATGAAACTCTGAGTTCAGTGAGTCCAAGATTTCACTTTATGATTTTATAAGGAAGAACAGAGATAAAAGAAAAGTAATAAAGATGATGACAATTAATGGTTAATTCATAATAAATTAGAAGCAACTCTAGTAAGTGTCCAAACAGGAACATCCTGATGTCTTTAGCAATGCATTACTTGAAAGTTTTGTAAAGCCAAATGAATGCAATGCAATTGCTTTGGAAAATTTCTTTCAAAGAGAAGATATGGGAGCTGCAAAAAGAAGAGTAAGACAAAGGAAGATCTATCAGAACATGGAAAATATGTGATGTCAGTGAGATTCACGTACACAATCTGTGCTTTAAAATAGCACCATCAAATGAATGAGTTATCTGCAGATCCTGACTGTTTTTCTGCACGTAAACCATGCAACAAAGGGGAGAGTTTTAGAATGGCAGCATTCTGTCTTTTATCAATAAATTTATCTGCTTCTCCCATCTTCAAAGATGAGCAAAGCTGGAAAAACTAACCAATGAAGGCAAAGGATGATGTTAAGTATCTTAACCATCCACCGCATTATAGGCTCTGATTGCCACAGACAGCTCTCCCTGTTTTGTTTACTAGGAGATTCTGAACGGGAGGAGCAGGGGAAGGTTGTTTTCTGGTCTGTTTTCTGTTTCCTCTATAATAAAGAGATTAAATGTTAGAGGTAATGTAGTGAGGTAATGGAAAATTGAAAAGGAATACTTATGGTGAGGGGATAAAGAAAAGATTAGGGGGGTTAATTAACTACATTTCAATTTCATGTTTGTTCACAGCAGCAATCAGCTGAACTGTTTTGAAGGATGCAAGCCAGCCACTTGTGTGGTGGGACCTGCTCTCCAGGCTTAGCAGTAGCTCTGGAGGACTCAGTCCCTTTTTTGACAAGGGGAGAACCCATCTGAAAGGGGGCCATCTGAAATACTCAACACTTCAATTTAGATTTTACTGTAAGTTTGAACAAAGACACATAGCGTTGTGACTTCCCCCTCACTCTGTTGGCTTGCTCTACTTACAACGGCCTTTCTGTTCTCTCGAACAGCAACTTTTAAGCATGAAAAAGGCTTCTGGGACAATAAATCCTCTGTTTTTGCAAATCCTTCTTAAAGCGAGTGTCTACAGGGCCTCTCATTTCCAGTCACAGGATCAAGGGCCTGAGACAGATAACAGATACTTCAAAACAGACTAATGTGCTTTGCTCTTCTCCCCATCCTCTTTGCTGCTGCAGCCCCAGGGGCTCACCACAGCTAGTTCAAGATAGGAACCACCACAAACAGTGATTAAAGAGCTCTTCACTGACAAGCAACACCTCTCTAACAGTACAAGTTTGCACCCGTTTTTATTGGGTGAGGAGCTAACCAGTGATGCCCGTAGTTGTCACCACTGGAGCACCTCACTCTGCCCAAGAGCAACTGCAAATGCTGTTGCCATTTGGTCTGCAGCTACCGAGGGAGGACATCACACCACTGCTGGCCATGCTTTCATACCTATGAACTCATAGACTCTTCGCTCTTAGACTAGCTGCTAAGACTCATCACAAAATCCCCATCCTGAGACTGCTTCTTTCTTCATGATCTACCACTGCAATAACAGAGCCCATCCTGTTTCCTGAGCTTAGTAAGAGCCAAAGACGGATAGCAGCCTCGATTTTCTCACTGAAAAACGGAACTAAGTTCTTTCCAAGTCGCTCTTTCATAACAAGACCTACAGAATGACCCCATACAAAGTTTGTTATGTTTTTCAGCAGCTAGGAAGAGGAGACTTAGCAGCCATACAGAGGACTCAGGAAGAACAAGAGTTCTCTGGTGACAAGCAGAGTATACTGCTGAATTTCATATTTGACGTTTAGTCACTCGGCAAGGAACATATTTACACTCCAGCATTTTGTTGTATTATTCTGAGCCACTCTCAAAAAGATTTAGGAAGCTTTTCCACAAAAGAGCAGAATAACCAAGACTGCTTCCACTCAGACTAGCAGAACAACTTCACCTCTCATCTGTCATCCTCTTTCAGTGAGCTCCTTGAAATGACTGAACCTTCAGTGGCAGACCTTAACTAATAACACATCAAATTACTATATGAAGGTCTGTAATAAATAACTGTCGCTGTTAAATTTTAAGGTGAAGCAAATTTAGAAATAACGCGTTCATTCCTGTTTGAAGTCAGGTTGCCTGGGTATTTGCTCTAGGTCTGGTTACAATTTCAGTGCATTTGATCTATTAACAGAAGGAAAGAAAAAAAAAACAGGCATAACAAACTCTAAGCTCTTACTAATTACAAACTAACTAACTAAAAAAAAATCTAGAATTGTTTACACTGTTTCCATTGGCTATTAGCATGTGAAAAAGCTTCAGCTTTGAATGATGTCCTGTAACATTACCTATCAACTACTGCAGCAGTCAAAAACTAATGCTGCAGACTTGACACTTGTAAGTTTGAGATTTCTCTTGTAGAAATAAAATCTGAAACCTGCAATGAGATAGCAAGCGGGGCAGATACTCTCTTAGATATTTGTTTCTTTAGGCTAGAATTTTTTCCACGATATCTTCCTTTCTGAGTTAAGAGTATCGTGTGCTACATTGCCAGTCATTAAGGGGGGTGACTGGAAACACTGACAATACAGGGAAAAGCTTATTAATTTATTTAATTCTCTGTAAAGAACAAACTGAATTTGCAATTTGTTTCCTCAACTTTTTGAGTTAGAAGAAATCAATCAGGTGGAGCAGAATTTGGTGTTCAATGTCCCAAGTAAGAATTTTTTTAAAAAAAATCATATAAGTAAAGAAAATGAACTTGTGAATGTATAACACATTTAAGCTGGTTAGAAGTGAAAGGCTGTACAAAGTTGCTAATGAAGCTGGAATCTGGAAGATCTCTTCCCAAGAAAGGACTATAAAGAAAAACTTCTAACGGGGAGGCAATCTTCAAGGTGGTGTATTTCCTTTTCTCATTGTTAGTCTGTTTTATACATTTTCCTGTGTAGAAACAGAGAATTAGCCTCCTAGGCCAGGCTGTCACATGTCTGGGCAAGAAACGGGGATGGTAAGGCTGGGACGAGCCTCCCGTGCCACATCACTGCTTAAAATGAGGTTCAAAGACCAGGAAAAGGCTCCAGGAGGCTCCCTTCCAGCCTCTCCTCTCCAGGGCAGGTCCACCCACGGGATTTCTGAGCTCTCCAGCAGCATCTCTACAACAGACAACAGCCTGCCCAGTGTCTTTCATGGCTGCTTCTCCCTTTTTGCAGAAGGAGCTTTTGCACTCATCCAACCCAGCACCTCTCAGAGCTGCCCTCCCTGGTGGTGAACCAAGAGCCAGGGCTTACAAACAACAGTGTGTGGTCAAGAAACTGGAATAGGTCCTGGAGGAGACCCAGGAATCTTCTCAAAGTACACTTCCTCTGTGTCCTTTTATAAGGTTACTAGATGCCTAAATCTCAACTAAAAGTTGAGTGAAAAGTGAAGAAAGATTTGGCCAGGTCTAAAAATCTTAGAGGGGATGTCCTGACTTCAAAGGAGAAAGATTAATAATAATGAAGTGGTATGCCCAACAGGTCCTCTGATCCCCTGCTATGTGCAAGTATGATATCAGTGTTAATGTGCTGGTTTTGGCTGGGATAGAGTTAGTTTTCTTCATAGTAGCTAGTATGAGGGTATGTTTTGGATTTGTGCTGGAAAACCAGCTCAGTTAAGAAGGATAGATTCAATCACTGTTAAAAAGGCGTGGGTGTGTGCTTGTATATACATACACATATACACACACGTGTATGTATATTTGTATGTATGAATGTATATAGCTCCATGGATGGATAAGTAAACGCCAATAAAATCCTGATTCTCCTTTATCTCTCCCATCCACATGGCCATCACTTAAAATCATAGAATCATCAAGGTTGGAAAAGACCTCTAAGATCATCGAGTCCAACCGTCAACCCAACACCACCATGCCCACTAAACCATGTCCCTAAATGCCACATCTACACGTCTTTTAAATACTTCCAGGGATGGTGACTCAACCACTTCCCTGGGCAGCCTGTTCCAAGGCCTGACCACTCTTTCGGTGAAGAAGTTTTTCCTAATGTCCAATCTAAACCTCTCTTGGCACAGCTTGAGGCCATTTCCTCTCATCCTATCGCTAGTTACTTGGGAGAAGAGACCAACCCCCACCTCGCTACAACCTCCTTTCAGGTAGTTGTAGAGAACGATAAGGCCCCCCCTCAGCCTCCTCTTCTCCAGACTAAACAGTCCCATTTCCCTCAGCCGCTCCTCGTAAGAGGATTTCCTCATGCCCTGCCTTTCACCTCCCTCTGCTCTAGTTGTGTCTCACCTGGATTATTATAATTGTCTTCATGCCTGGTCCCCTTCCTCCCGCACACCCCTTTTCCAGCCTTGCCTCCTCCATTGAGCCCTCTTGATCAACCTGTGCCGTTTCGTGCATCATGTTCCTCATCTCCTGCCACAAATCCCTTTTGTACGTGTCTCTTCGGATACCTGAACACTTTTTCTCTTGTTTGATAGAGCCATCTGTGAAGATGACAGCCATCTCCCCAGCCAGCTGTTAGGATCACAGCTGGCATCCAAAGCAGGTGTTGAGGACAGCAAGTTGCACCTCCCGCAGCTGCGGTGCCCACAGGGGAGCCTGGCCCTGGGACCAGCAGAAAAGGCAGCTCCAGTGCCCTGATGCCTTGTCACAGCTCCTTGGTATCAGCTGGGCCGGCTACGTCCGCCCCATCCATGCCCTGAGCAATGCTTGCTTGACTTCCTCCATGTTCCTTTTTCCTCTAAGGCAGATAACTGCTAGGGAGGGAGGGAGCAGAACAGAGGACAAAGAATTTTGATAATTACTCCTGCTTTGGGGGATTTTTTTCCCCTCTTTTTAGATTACAAAACTGTTGCATTTCCACTTTGATATCCACATTCACTCTTGCTTTATCAAACTCCTTTGCCTTGTACCTCCCAGCTCCTCTGTCCCCTGATGGTGTTCCCCTGGTGCTTTGAGTGAACCACCATTTTGATTTTCCATTTAGTTGACTATGCTGAGGAAAGTGAGTCCAGTTTGAAATAATATTGCTGAGAAATCTGGACTGCATGCTAAATGGATATAGCGTTTTACCTTTTGGGGTTAATATTACTTTACTAGGTGGTAACTTATTTTCTTAAACACTCGTTTTCTCATTTATCTTTATCAGTCCACGACCTGGACCATCTTATAATACCTATCTCTAAATATAAATATTATGCTAAAAGCTACTGAACTAGGGAAAAGAAGACATGAAACAAACAGAAACAAAACTCCAAGGGTAATTCTCTATTAATACAGCGCCAAGCTTCAGTGTAGACCAAGATCTATAAAATATAAAAGCTTAAGAAAGCAAAAACAGAAAAAGAAAAGAAAGAAAGAAAAAAGAGAAGTGAAAGCATCAGAAAATAGTAGTTAAAATGTGGCAATTGCTGATATTATTAAGGCCAGATCTGACACGCTTCAGACTTGTGGGTGGGAGTTATTGGTTTATTATAATAAATTTTTTAAAAAATTACTGGAGGTGCAATAACTCTCTGTGCCTTGGTACCCCTCAGCAGACACAGCAAAAGCAGACAGTGTGACACCATTTTCAGATCCCTTTTCTATTGCCGAGCAGGTGCAGAGGCAGAATAATCTTCCAGCAGGAAAAGGCCTAGGTTGGGGGTTCCCCCAGCCCCGCAGAAGGCAGAGCATATAGCTGTGCTGACTGAAAATCAAACTGGGATCCCCCAGGCCAGAACGTGCCCCACGGGATGACAAGAAAAGCAAGACAAAGGTGATGAGGGGGCTGCTGTTAAGCAGTCCTTGAAATAAGATGATAAAAACAAGCCTGAGAAAGTGTTCAATCTTGTAGTGGACAATTGCGTAAAACCTTCATTTTTTAAGCATACCCATGTGCCAGTTCTCAGATTACAGCCCTTGAGGTGTACAGTCAGGGATTACCTGCCACTTAATTTCCTTACAGGGGAGATTTCCCATCGTGCCAAGAAACTACGTAGTCTGCATTGGTGCTGCCCCTGTGCTGTTCATGAGGATGAGGTTGCTGATCACCATTGTTGTAGAGAGGCAAGTGTTATTTCACTGCTCTCATGGAAATTGTTGGTCTGAAGAGAATATACTGTCATGATCTAGTGCTGGCATCCAGGACTGCAGGAAAGCCCGTAAAATCATCCCCTGGGATTAACATTGCCATGTCAGAGAAAGGTGTGATGAGAAGGTAAAATTCACAATTAAAATTAAGCTATAAACCACCTCGAAAATACGGGGCCAAATTACAACACTCTAACCAGGAATAGCCTGTGCCTGTCCTGCTGACACCCTCTACCTGCCTCACAGACAACACAGAGCAACCCCTGAAACAAGGTATGGTTCAGTTTGAGTAGGAATTTCTGGAGCCCTGAGGAAATATCACCACAGGAGCTAAGCAGCAGCACCACTTTCCAAGTCTCTCTGTAGAAGGAGTCATTTTTAAGTAGCATGATTAGACTAATTAAGTTCTGTTTAGGTTTTAATTTGCATTTTAAGGATTTGATTACCCACCACTAAGAAAAGAGACTGATTCTCTCATGTATTTTATGACAGTATGTGACACAATCTGCACTCTCATGTTTACAAACAAATAAAAATAACGTATGTAAATTAAATTATGTTTTATTCCATATCATTGCTATCAACAGCAGGTAACTAACAATGCTGATTGCTATTACTAATAATAACATTATCTCTTACTAATGGTTTCATTCTTAGAAAATTTATTTCATAAATCCCTGCTGTACCATTCTGAATTCTAACTGTGACCAAGAGACAAAATCCATCTTTAATTGAGGTTCAATTACCCCTTTTTTCATTAAATTAAGTTTAAGCTGCAAGCACATGACTACTGTGCATCAGAACAAGGATACCTAGAACTTACCAAAAAAAATATCCACAGGAGTTTCTGAATAACTGGGGGGTTTGCCCATAGGCTTTTTGTATCATAATATGTTGCTTTGTATATAATTCTATTAAAACATAAATTGTATAAATTAAATAATATAAATTAAAATACTGTTAGAACATTATGTAAATTTGCCTTTTGTCTACTCACTCTGTTTTTGGAACTTCTTTTCTAAGCCAGTAGAAATCAGATTGGGCTGCATATTTGCGAGCTTGCAACACATTGCCAAAATAGTCACTTTCTGTAAACTTCAGCTGTACAGATAAAGCACAGACATTTTTAAAGCATGTCCAAGGAGACAAAAGCTGACATAAAACAGTCAGAACTTTTACTTTAAACAAGATAATCACCTAATTTTTTAGCCATTATCAAAGCAAGTAAAATTTTCACACTTGGTAGGAAGAATAAGTATTTTGTGAGCTTAGTTAAAAAACAGTGGCTGAACAGATCTACACAAGGGACTGGAACATTGGAAAAGCTCTTCCCTGCGCAGAGAACAGCTGAGGAACTCAGAAGTACCCAACAATGAATTGCAGACTGTGTGTTTCTAAGGCTATTATCCAGGCAACCTCTTTTCCATAAGGAGTAGGTCTACTTTTATTTTTTAAAGTGTATTTTAAAACCACTCTCAAAAATGTAACAAAGCCCCTTTTTTCAGTTTGTTTTGCATTTTATTACAAACACTTCGTACTCTGTGCCCTCCAAGGGTTCTGCCACTGCTTTCTTACTGTTTCTCACATTAAATGCTTACAGACATAGGGCTCCATGCTTCCATAAGCCTCCAAATTTAATAGCGACCCCCTCCCCACCCCCCGACCCCCAACCATGCAAGAAAAAGGGATGTTAATCTTTTACAAATCCAGCTGATATCCCTGTCACCAGTTTCAAGCAATCCTACGACTTGTGACGAAGTTATACTTCAGATTTCAACTATGGTTTTGCAACCACGATTAACAAGTGTTTTTCGCTAGACATTACCACTTATCCGGGCAAATAATTCCATACGTTGAGTTGTAATTTGGTCACATCCTCTGTCTCACTACACTGCCTTCACAGCACCATCTCACCCTACTCTTTCCAGGAACAGAACTAGGCTTGTAGAGTTAGTTCTTCAAAGTTTTCTCAATAAATTATGCCTCTTTTTAGTGTTCTTTTACGTTCTCTGGCAAATATGACCATCACTCTTGTATTTTACCAGTTCAGGATTGAATTTGTGATTCTGCTTTGCCTGTGACTTTCAGTAATACAATTCATTACATGCATGCCACAGTTAACCCTTTGGAAAATGGTAAAATATATTATCTTCATCATCTGCCTTCCTGCCTTAGTTAGGCTGAACAAGTCAGGAAGGAGTCCCCCCCACCAGTATCCTTGTCCAGCAGCCAGCACAGTAGGCATGTACATTGGTTAGGACCTCTAGGCGTGATTATAACCCACAAGCATAAATAAATTCATAGTCTGGAGAGGTGGGGAGAGCCTATATAGGGCACCATAAGTTGTGATATTCTGAGGAAAAATGCATTAGTATTTTTGAAGACCGTTACTTTGAGGTGAAATGGTTTTTTTTGTTTTGTTTCATTTTTATAACTAAATGCAAAATTTATGCCAGCGTATGTTTAACCTTAAAAATGCTTAATAGCAGGAAGGTTCTTTGTACCCAGGCACATTTTACTCCCAGCAGGCCTTGTGGTCATCTCACTTAGACACACCAGCATTGACAATTTAGACATGAGAGCTAGCATACTTAATTCAATGTCTAAAAATAACGAGGTAAGCAGAACTCCGGATGCATGCCAAACAAAAGAAGAGCTTTGATTTTAGACAGGAGCGAAACGGAGCAAAGAATGGTTGCAATATGTAAAAGAAGAAAGCTGCAAGTCTGACACTTACTGTTTTGATGTCTTCATTAATATATGTGTCATTCATTATAAACTGAGGGTAGCCCACTTTTGCCATAACTGCTTTTGCCTTTGAAAAAGAAAAAAAAGAAAAACAGATATAACCATTTCTCAGCATATGACTTTTTTTCCCATTCTATTTCCACTTTTTATTATTATGCTTCCCTGAAGGCATCTTAATTTAACTTCAAACCAGCTTGCCTACAAGGTAAACTTGGTGCCGCAGAGGAGCTTTGCATCACAACGTGGAGGGTCCAGGTTCTGTCGTTGGATTGTTACAGTGGGTCTGTTGTCACCTGGAGAGCTTTTGCAGACTTACAGCAATGTGTTTGAGTGCAAAATCTTAACAGCTGATTCTCCCTACCAGTTTTTTTGTTAATCAGATGATCAAACACTTGTTTTTACAATGTTTTCCAAAAGACAGCAGGAAATGGCCCATGTCGCTATGGCGCAGTAGCTGGTACTGTTAAAACAGATTTGATACACAGCTACAGATGAACCTGGATCCCAGCAAGTGCAGACTGGCATGTTTGCACTGACGGTCACTTCCATTTACACCTGAGGATGGGTGCACACTTTTCTGGACGCTGTACTTTCTTAAAAACACATGGCTAACCCTTGTTTCATTCTCCACTTTCATCCCTTTACTTTGCAGTCTTTGCCCTTTCCCTAACGTCAGTAAAGGTGTTCAAATAAGACACTTCACTTTTCATTAACTTTGGGTTTTTTTCCTCTTTCAGTCATGACTTGGTCCCAGTGCTTATGCGCAATCTGTGTAAACACTCTGGTGTGAAGTGATAGCAGCTGTAGATGAGTATTCCCATTTTGTAAATCATGGCATAAGTATATAAATAGCCTTAGTAATGTCCTCACAAAAACACCAGTAGGCCACCCTGTCACCCAGAATCTCTGTGGAAACAATGCCTGTCCAGAAGAGAAGCAGAAGGGTACAAAAGGATAAGGTGGCATACCAAGAAGTGAAATATGACAAGTCCATAGAATAAATTAAAGCCATGATGGACCAGGGTAGCACAAAGCTTTCACTTTGTATGTTTTCAGGATGCTGAATGTAATTTCTCCTTAAGTCTTTCGAATTCCCCCCACCCCTCAAAAAACGCTCTTCTGGAAATTTGTTCTTCAAACTCAAATGTCTAAACCCAAATGAATATTACAAGATATGAAATGCAATAATCGGATTAGTCCTTAATCACCTGCATCCATACCAACCCTGCATTCTGCTCTCTGCGAGCAGAGCCCGGACCTCTCTGGGGGCCCACCGACTTCTACTTCGCTCTTGCTGCACAGAGTGGCTGTTCAGGGGAAGATTCCCATTCCTCTGCAATGAAATCCTTGCCCCCTTCTTGCCCTCCACAGTGTCTCAATACACCAGGGCCTCCTATGACAGCAAGAATTAGAAACATCTGTTCCATAACCTTAAGAAGGAAGCTGATGGAGGACTGCCTCCATTTAACCAAAATTATTTTGTTTCCTCTTCTGTTTTTCAAGAAGAAAGGCCTCTCTGCTTCTTCAAACTCTCAATCTCTCAATCTCATTTCCAACCCAGTCATAATCCTCCATTTGTGACATCACAATTAATTGCGGTTGAGATAATTAAGATGTCACAAACAGAAGATTGTAACTTCAGGTAGGAAATTAGCAGCAGGAGCAGATGAACTCTTAAGCAAGAAAGATCCTATTGTCATGCAAATATCCCTAGTGATAAAAAAAAAAAAACAATGGAAGACAAATGCTGAACAGGAAATATGAAATGAGCCAAATTAACTCTCAACAGAATGTTTTCTAATTTTTCCAGAAGGTAGAGCAGCCTTTCAAGGTATTTTAAATGCCTGGGGGAGGATAAAAAGGGTGGGAGGGAGGGGGAGGGGCACAATTAAGTGTGTAGTTTGCAAGTTTGTATATAATCAAAAGCGTCTATTTTTTTTTCCCGGTGGTGTTGTCAGGTCCAGCTGACAACTTGGCAAGGAACTGAGAAATTTCCGTTTTCCACTTCATATGTTTCAATCCTAGTTACTATACTAGTCTTGAGAAAGCTAAGTACAAAACTCATCAGTTTTAGTTTTTACTAAGTCAGCTGCTTAAATAAGTTCAGTGAATCTCGAATGTTCTGCATGTGTTCCAGAATACCCATATGAATCACTTACAGTAGCCTCTGTGTTGAATCTACTTAATTGAGCCCCTTAGCATTTTAATTAAACAGATTTAATTTAAAAACTAACTTATATGATGAAGAGTAAACCCTTTAAAAACAATTTATAGTGCAACTTGCAAAAAAATCAACAGTGGCTTTTAAAGAAAAAGTAAGGATTAACTGTGCCAGTACACTGTCATTTCACCGATGATTTAGCCAGTACAATGTTGATCAAAAATTGTTGGTCATGTTTTGGTACATAAAAGAACAGTTTTGGCTTTGAGCTATATTATATCCTTTAAAAGCACTCAATTTCTAGACTAACTTCCAAATAAAAGCAAATAAATTCATGCTTCGCTGGCTGTAAATGCAGAGGACTATGAAGCCAGCCCAGACTTGGCAGCGTTTCTTTGCTGAAACAAGAAGAGATGGGCCCTGCCCTCAAACTCATGGTGCTAGGTGCCTGGTTGTGACCACAATATGTCTATCTCCACTTCACCGCATAGACATTTTGGGGTCTTTGTGGAATATAGAATCATAGAATAGTTTGGGTTGGAAGGGACCTTTAAAGATCATCTAGTCCAACCCCCCTGCCATGGGCTGGGACATCTTCAACTAAATCAGGTTGCTCAGAGCCCCGTCCAACCTGTCCTTGAATGTTTCCAGGGATGGGGCATCTACCACCTCTCTGGACAACCTGTTCCAGCATTTCACCACCCTCATTGAAACACGTATCTGCCACATCCATCTCGGTCTCTTCTTCCACAGCAGCCCACTAAGAGCAGCAGCTTGGAACTGCCAGGTTTTGGCCCTTTCAGACCCTATTCCTTAACCAAACATCTCCAAGGGTGAGGATGATTCCTCCAGGCTCCTTAATTGCAGGTCTAACATAAGTTGACCTAAATATCATATATAATCTTATAATGTCATAGATAATCATATAATTAATATTTAACATTAATTTTATATTTTAGTGACACTTAAATCCTTTAGTCTTGTCATGGCCCTGCTGCATTAGAAAAGGAAGAAAAAAAACCTAACCAGACTACCCCAGGAGAGCTGGGCTCACTTGTCAGGTCACACATACTCTTGCTTTGTGTCTTTGACAATTGATGTCGTGAGCTTAAGATTATGAGGAAAAAATGGTCAGGCACTACTGAGATATTTTGTTATAAAGCCTATAAACCCTAGTAAATAACAGAGTTTGTCTCAAAGAATTTTTTGAAAGTAAACTCAAAAGGTAATGCTGTTCCTAGTACTTTGATGTTTTATCAGTGGCTAAAGCTGTCTCTATGTTGTAAGATAGATATATATATACACACACATATATGGGGAAAATGTTATTTTATTGCATTTGTTACTTAGAAGTTTTTGCTACAATGTGTGTGTTGTAGAAGTCTGAGCAAGATACACAGGCTATATACTCTGTAATGACTAAACTCTAAGGCAGACCTTACTAACACTGTGTAGACCTTACTACCACTGTAATACCGATGCCTTCTTAAATGTTCCACCAGTCATGTAGGATAACAGATTCAGAAAAGTACACACTTTGTTACTACACCACCAAGTTAATTTGTTATTAGAAAACATAGGTACATGCTTAAACACCATTACAAAGCTTCTGGACCACCTAAAATCACAAATGAACAACATCCTTTAGGAGCCTTTTTGAGAACATCTAGAGCAAGAGCTGATAGAGAGCAAACTGGTACAAGGTTGTCATGTGCAATCCACGTCTCGCTATACAGCTTCTCCCAGAAAAGGAATGTGTCTCAAACTGGTCCTAATGGTATCTACGATGCGGCCAAAAATTTAGAGGTATGCCATGCTCCCCTGGGATTCTACTGAGCTAGTGGCCCAGGGCCACCTTATCTCCACTGTGTAGCACATACTGGTGTAGGAGAAATAGAGGAATAAGTTTGCTCGATCTGAAGGATCTCTTTTTTTGAAGGGCTGCCCCCAACATCCTCACTCCAGCCTGGGATGGGTCCTGGCCCATACAGCCCATGCAGGCACTCAGGGCAGGAAGCGTGGGTGGCAGGCCAGAAGGCTGTGGCACACCAATAAGTTCCCTGATGCCGATAGCGAAGGACCTGGTGGAGGGCACTGTTTCCTATAGCCAAAGCAAAACCCATGAGAGGACATCGGAAGCCTTCTGAAGTCCTTGGGAATCCCTCCAACTTGGATTCTTCCCTGGGGCTTTGCATCAGGTCCAAGCCTGTTCAGCTGAGCCCAGCACACAGCCCCGTTTATTTACGCAACAGACAAGTTGGAAAGTATTATATGAAGAGCAGGTTTCTAAATTTGCATGTTGGAAGTCTCTTGCTTCCTTGGCTATCTTTTCTGTTCACTTGAGTAATATTTAACAGCAGTTCAAAGACTCCTTATTCATACAGCACAAGAAAGTGGAAAACTCTTCTAGGACTGGCTTGCTCTTTGATAATGAAGTCAGTATTTTCCCCTTGATAAGATTAAAAGTATGTTTAAGAGACCAGCCTTCCAGGAGGCATGCACACACATACAGAGAAAGCAAATGAAATGTGACAAATGTACAGGAACCAACCATGTGGTAATTGCACATGAATCCGCCGTAAACGCACCATGCACAACATGTTATGGTTTAAAGGCTCATTTAATTCCTATCTCTAATTTGCATATTAAATAACCACGTGTACAGGAAGAAAAGGGGCAATGGGGTATTCCCCCCAGCTATTATTAAGTACTCAGCCTACCTTAGGCTGTCAGGTAAATTAAGAAAACTCACCTCCGCAGGCTTCCAATTCTGCCATTGAAAGCGAGAGGCTCTTGCAGGGGGTGACGCAGAACAGCAGCATGCGTTAGAGTAAGTCACGATAACTGTTTTCTATCCCAGCAGCCAGAGAGCAGGCTCCGAGGCAGAGAACCCGGAGTGGGACTACTCTCTCTGCCACTGATTAGGCAAGGAAGTTTCCCCACTGACTTCAACACAGTTGGGATTTTATCATCAGTGTGTCTTTCTGTCACGATGAGAGCATTGCAAGTCAGTTTACTACAGAGACAAAATAATAAATGACCTTTCACTCTTGACTTAACAACTTGCCAACGTGGGACCTCACACATGTGTTTCAATGTTACAAAGCATCCCAGTTTCCAGTCTAGTCAAATTCTCGCTTGGCAACCAAACTTGGCATGTGAGCCTTTTTGCCCATCAGAGTATGATCTGGATATTTCGTAGGCCTGCTAGCAACACCAAGCGCATATTGTGCTTAATGTAAAAAAAAAAAAAAAAAACCAAACCAAAACGAAAACCCAAAACAAAACATATATCTCACCCCCAATAAAGTTTTATGAGTCTGACACAGATCTTCTGTGTATCAACTTGACTCACAATAACTTTGTGAAGATAATTTTCAAGTTTCTAAAAATATAAAAAATTAATACAATTACAGTTCACTGAAAAATTAGCATGAAATACATTCTGAAAGCTAAAATCATTCAGTACAAGTAATGTTCCATTTAATTACAAAGATTAATTCAGCCTTTATATACGTGTCTGGTCTTTTCATTTTTCATTGAAAACAGATGATTCAAGAGCCATCTGGTAAAACTGCTGCATAAATATCACTGCATCTATTTAGGTTTTACGTATAGAAAAACTACGAAAATAGAGTGATGGATCTTGGTAAAACACAGAAAAGTTCCATCACAGGGCTAAAGCCCAGTCCTACAGATATCGGTAGGAAGTGGCTCACCGACTTGTGTGGGAGATGGACTGGGCCCACATTAATGATGTATTGATGCCACATGAAATGTCAGGGATTTGTACATCATCAACTGCCATCAAAAGTGCAGTGACAACTCAAACATGGACACTTGGCCTGAAATGATAATTTTTAAAAGTACTTGATCTGCAGTGAACTGTCTATAATCCATATGCCAGGATACAGCTAATCATCTATTTATTTTTAAACTTCGGCTTTAACTTTCCTTTTATATTTGCATATCACAACAATACAAACTGTGTAGACTTTTCAAGATTTTTCAGAGCTAGTGTTTCGTTTAATAATATTTCACATACCACCACCTTACACTGCACCATAACCCTCCCCGCCATATTTCAATAATTGTTTTGGATGTTCTACATTAACCAATTATGAAGATGAAAAATACAGCTATTGCTCCATTCTTGTAATAGCTTGAGCCCAGGGGTTAAAAAAAAAAAAAAAAAAAAAAAAAAATCAAGCGACTTATGTGAATAATCACACCCATGAAGAACACATAAAATTGTTTGCAGTTAAATACACACTGTGGTTTCAAAAGTAGCTGAGTCCATTTAACAGTTTTGTGCTGCCAAATGAAGAAAAAACAGTGTCCTACTCCTCGCTCTTCTCCCTTGCTCCTCCCATCTCTGTCCACACTTCTGCCCATGCTGCCTGCACCCACAGCCTCCATGAGCTGCCTCAGCTCCTTGCCACATCTTTCTGGGAGATTGCTTAGCTCACTGACATAGCAGAAATCTATCCAAGTTTTTCCCCAGCTAATTTTCTGCCAGATCAGTGAGCTGAATCACTTAGTACACAGAGAGACCCAGCAAGTGCTGGAACTAGCACAAGACAAGTGCTGGGAAAGGGACTGTGTGTTACATTGGTTTACCACTTCCTCTGAATCATCTTTTGAAACCAAACCCTCACTCAAAAAACTTCCTGACAAGAAAATATTACCTAGTACACTTACAAAGGGACCATACCATCCATACATTACCCTCCTAGGAAAAAGAGGGGAAAAAGGACAAAAATTTTCTAAGCAAACTGTTAGTTGAGATTGTATATTCAGTCTTAATATCCACTAGCTATTAAGATAATATTATTATTAGTAACCATAAAGTTGCAAGCACCTAAAGGTTTAGTACGACTGCCATGCACAGAAAAGAGTCATAAAAAGCAACAATATACATTAGTGCCACTTTTTCCTGTCCTAAATCCCTTTCGCATCTGGCTGTCTGGAAGACAACATCTCAATCATCAGTTCAAGCACCGTGACCGTAATTTCACTGGAATTATTTTTTCAGTTTAAACTAATCCTGCATTAATTTTTTTTTAGCAATAGAACTGAACTAAATCACAGAAAATACGAAACAGTCTTACTTATATAAAAATACAAATTCACTGTGATTTTTTCACAAGCATAACTCCTTAGTTAAATGCAGCAGTATAAATAATAGACCTACTCATATTTTCTCCTACCAGCTTGGTTCCAAACTCATTCTGCTGCCAGCAACGCTTTAATTTTGTTAAGAAAAAGAATTCCTTTGTCCATTGTATTTTAATTCCATTTTCCATTTGTAATCTCTGTACGACAGTTATCATAATTCCATTATTTTATACATAGAATATTATATATGACAGACATAAATGCTGTCTTTCACGAGCAGAACCACAGCTCTGTAAATTAAATACATTTCTTCATGGCACACAGCAAATATCTTCCTCTGTGATTATACGATACATAAATGCATGTATACAGCAGACCAGCACAACTGAGTACCTGGCAAAAGATGTATTTAACATCTAACCATCACTGTCCAAAGCTCCTCAGTCAGTTTTAAGGGCCTCTGGGTTCTCAGTGGAGCTGGGATCATGCCTGCGGACCAGAAGAAAGGATGGTGCACACATATGCAAACTGACTCAGCCTGCACTAGGTCCAGCTCTGGCATCATGTCACCACGTCAGCAGTGACAGGTCCACTCCAGCACAGGCATTTCTGCACTGGATTCCCCTCTACGCACCTGCGGATCACTTAGGGCATGACTACATGGGGTGTGTGCAGACAGCTAGCAGCTCCTCCACCTGCACTTCAAACAAGCCAGAAGCAAGTGCTGTGGTCTGAAGGCACAGACCATCATTAGTATCATGCTGGTATACACACGCCCCATGGTATATGCTGCTAAGCGGTCTTTGACACGGCTCTAATAGCTCATGCACCTGAGTTAAGTTTAAACACATCCTTAGCACTTTAGAAGACCGTACCTCCTCACGCCTTTATTTTCAGGCAATGCTCTATGTTCTCCTATACAATTGTCTCTTAGAACAAAAAAGAAACCCCCCCCAAAAAAATCCGCAAACAACCAAACAAAAAAAAAACCCAACTCAAAATTCTCCTTATCTGCCTTTTGCAGTTACATTAGATATCCTTACCCAACAAATTTTGCACCAGAATCCTAAGGATTTGCAATGATACAAAGAAAAATCCACCTTTGACTGGCCTTTGGTACGTTAGTGAGCTACAGACGTTATTATGCTGCATTTTTTGTAGAAACTCCTTCCTGGACTGATTTCACTGCTCACCGCCACAGTTCCTCATCAGTCGACCCGTACTCCCACTGTCATGCCATCACTTGCTAGAAACACACCCACCTTGCTGCAAAATCTTTTCTGCTGTTTTTGTCTTAGCTCTGGGAAAACAGCAGGTTTTACAAAAACTACTGCGCTGACAAAATAAAAGTCCCCAAGAACCCAAAAAGACCGGTGTGCTGAAGAGATCTCCAGCACCGAACACTGCAGCACTCTGTGAGAGGGGCAGCCCAGGGACCAGGAAAGGGCAAGGAAGCTCTCTCCCCATCACAGTTGTATGGGATATGAGTTACCACAGCATTTCTTTTGGCAGTTTTATGCAAAACTCTGAATAAGCTGTTCCAGAGAGGGACAACTTCAGACCTTAGGTTCTGCTTGCATCAGTTTATATTCATTTAACATTTTCAAGGTTATCTTTGCTTAAGCAAAGGTTGCAGAGCAACTTTTTTTTTTTTTTTTTTATAATGAATACAATGTGAAAAATTCTCTTTTCATTTCTAGCCACAAGTGAGCATCAGACCCAGTCTAGATACAGCTGAGACCAGACATGGCAGAGACTCGTTCTTACACTACTCTCAAACTGAAATAAGGACTGAGGACCTAAACATAAGCATTATTTGGCTCAGGACTTTCAGGTTTTCTCTCTGGGGAGAAATTCTTTTTGCTTGAACAGGGACCCCATCCAGCAGTGTACCAGTAAGCGTGTCACTATCCATGCCTTATAATACATGGGGGAAAAGCAGATGCATACATAGACAAAAACGTAGGCTGCAGAATACAGAAAAACTATATGCAGGAAATGCTCTACTTTCTACTCAAGACCAAATCCCTCTCTATTCCAAA
>NW_009235725.1:0-2462 GCF_000690835.1 Fulmarus glacialis
GCTCGCCCTGCACCCCGGCCCAGCGCGGGTATCGCCGGCAGCGCGTCCAGCCGGCGTTCCTGCCTGCGTGCGGTCACCCGGGCACGGAGCATCCTCGAGATCAAGGATGGCAGCTGTCAGATATCTCAGCAAAACTGCAGTCTGAAGTCTTCAGAGAGTTCGTTTGCAAACAAATGGGATGGATGTTGGGAAAAGAGATTGAGAGAGGAATGCCTCGACGCCACGTGCCTGCTGCCTTTCCGGGAAGGCTGTTACCCCGCGCTAAGCCAGGGCACGGGCTTGCCAGGGACCCACCTGCGCAGCCACCCGCACACCCACCCCGGCAGGGTAGGGATCACCCTCTTAAGAGACGCGACTGCGACCAGTGCCTGCGGTGCACGTGCACACGCGCATATGAAAATAATTTCTCCGTGGCAGCACAGTATGAGGCCTGATGCAGGCCAGTAAATACTGCTATGAAATGCCCGCCTACACGTTCACCGTGCACACTCGGAGCGTGGGTTACGGGAGACCCTCGCTTTGTCTGCCCCGACTTCACCCAGGTCTCGGAGAAGCACAGATCAGGGCGTCTCAGGGCCTGATGTCAGCAAATGTTTATCTTCAAGCACTTCAGTAATTCAGGTGAACGCAGTAGGGCTATTTCACTGCTTAAAATTAGGCAGGTACCTAAACAATTTCCTGGATCAAGTTTACATTCATCTCAAGTTTCAAGCGCTGGCTTTGCTGTAGCTTTGACCAAAAGTTTGGTCATAACTCAGAAATCACACACAACTATTTCCTTATGTCATCAGCCCTCAGCAAAGACCGAGTATGGAAAACCTCAGTTAGGGTTTTTTTCCCCTGCTAAAAAAGTTATGGAAACGAGTGATGAGATGAAAGCGTTTTGCATCGGCGCTGGCCAGTCCATTGCTGTTGGTGAGAATAATGGACCAAAGTTTCTGGTGGCCCGAGTGTGAAAGCAGCCGCCCAGCCTCCTCTCCAAAAGCCGAAGGTGAGCTCCCCGTCGCCCCGCACTCCAGCAGGCAGCGAGAGGTGGCTTTTGTGCGGCACTTTGCTCAGGCTGAACCCGCCGCGTTGCCAACCCCAGCTAATTGCTTGATTCCCCATCTCATTTGCCTGAGAACGACTGAGAATGTGAGACAGCGCAGGGTCTATAAAATCATTAATTGAATTACTAGTGTGGAATAAGTAGCGCATCAATTTGAATTCACCATCATCCCCCTCCTCTCCTCCCCCCTGTTTTAGAGACCAATCCTACTGTTGATATGCGCATAGCTTCGGAAGGAGGCGCAATAAATAGATGTGCTATTCTAGCTAAACAAATTTATTTTTCCAGCTGTTCTACTGAATTAGTAAATTGTAATGTTGACTTCAGACTATCTTCCCCATAAAATATATGCTGGCCTGTATATTTTACTGGCACTTCTTTTGCAACACCTCATTAAGGGCTGATCCAATCTGTATCCCAACCTATCGGAATTTTGCTTTGACCCGAGTGAGCTTTGGACCGGGATGCAATATTGACTCAATACATAGTTTATGTTTTGTTGTTGAATCATTAGCAAGATTTTTGCGTGCTCTCTCCCCTTACTTGGTTTTCTAAGAGATTTTAGGGCAATAATCGCAGGTACGAGTGGGCTTGGAGTTTTGTGCCAAATGCGTTGTCTGAGCACGTGTGGTTTCACCAGCACATATTGACGATTGCCTGAGTGGGAAGCAATCAGGAATTTTTGTCCAGCCTTGTTATGGAAACTTCTCTTTAGCCTTCCTCTGTGTTCAAACAGACTCAAAAGCTTTTACAAATTTTGCAGGTTTGGTTTGCCATTGTTTGGCATCTCCCATTTCATTTAGACCAACGCATAGTAAGCAGCAGTGTTACTAGGTCACAACAGCAGCATTTCGATCTCCTACGTTAATATAAATTAATTCAGGGCTACAGTTCAAATCAACCACTTTTAAAACCAGCATCATGTTTCACCTGGCAACAACCAAGCCAAGCTGATCCTGGTGGCCTTTGCCCCGCGGCTCCCACGCAGGGCAGCACGCAGGCAGGCACCGCGATTTTGGGGCGCCCACCTGGCCGGGCGAGACGACAGGCAGGGCAGGGACGAGGCTGCAGGGTCTATCAGGCACCGGGCAGAGCCAGGCGGGTTTGCCAGCACAGGTGCAACACAACCCATGTCACCAAAACCTATCGGCTTTGGCAAACCAGCACACTGCTGTGAAAAGCAGGTTGGGGCAGACTCCGGTGGGGTGCTGCTGCGCGGCACCGTCCCAGCCAGCGTTGCCACTTCCGTAAGCTCCCACACCGAAGCGTCTACCGTTTAAATGCTTGAGAGAAGCAAATTAAGACAAAAAAATTTGTTGATGTTATCCCTCCCAGCCGAAGAGGAAAATTTGGTGTTTGTTGTAACACCGATAAACACACGCAGTAGTTCACATCTGCGCGTTTAGCTTCTTTG
>NW_009235726.1:0-3372 GCF_000690835.1 Fulmarus glacialis
CCTGAAAGGCCTGTATACAGGGTCTCATGGGCGTATATATAGGTCCTGAAAGGGGTCTCATGGGCGTATATATAGGTCCTGAAAGGGGTCTCATGGGTGCGTGTATATAGGGTCTGAGCCCTATATAAACAGGGCCTGAAAGGGTCTATACAGATGGTTTGAGGGGTCTATACGCAGGGTCTGAGCTACCTATGCGTAGGTTTAAGGCACCAGTGTAAAATGTCGGGGGGCTAAGGCAGCCATCTATAGGGTCTGAGGGGGCTGCAAGCCCTTGGCCATTTCTGCTATACCCCATGAAATCTCCCCAGTTTTATTTCTGCAACAATTCTCTCCCCCTGGGCAAACGCTTCCCCCGCCGGAGGGGCTTCCCGCCCGCCCGCGTCCGTACCTGGAGCAGGCAGGCGATGGAGGTGCCCTCGGCATTGAAAAATGTTCAGCAAGATCTACAAACCCAGCACAAGAAGGAAAAGGGAGCTCTTCCATCACTGGAGAAATGCAGAAAACTTGATTTTTAAAGTTAAAAACCCGCAAGTTCCTTAGCAGTATATGAACTGAACTGCTTTCTCTTACTTATTTTTGTTTCCCCTGGCAAACCTGGTTGAGCATTTCCGTGTGTTTCCGATGCGAATTTACTTAAAAAACCAAAGGCATTCTCGCATGAGATCTCGTGAGCCGGTCTGCGGGGTCCAGAACAATTGCTGGCTCCAGACCTGCGGCGGGTGAGAGCCGGCACGACCGGAATCGGCAACTAAATAGAGCCGGTCCCCGGTACCGCTGTCCCCCCCCTCCAGCCCTGCCCGCCCGCCTGGCCCTGCGCTGATAACCATGTCCTCCTACTTCTGCCGGGGCTTCCTCCCTAAGCTATTGGATTTACAAACCAAATCTTCGTGGGAGGGTTTCTTTTTCCCATTGACCGTAATATTTAGAAAACACCGGGGGAAGTATTTCCACGGAGCTGCCAGCTTGACACCTCCCGCCACCACAAACTTCTCACGTCCTGGGGAGGGTGGGGAAGGGCTCAGGACGATGCCCGCAGGTGGGAAACCTCTCCGTAATTGAGGTAGGAAAGGTACCTGTGCCCCGCGGCTGCCGTGACAGCGTGTCCTTCGCACTGGGATGCACAGGACGCACAGACCTGGAGCCTGGGAGGAGAAAAGCATCGGGAGAGGGTGGAGAGGAAAGAGAGAAAGAGAAAAGGAAGGGAGGGAGGGAGGGAAGAAGAGAGGGAAGGAGGGAAAGAAAAAGAAAGAAGAAAGGAAATAAGAGAAGAAGAGAAGAGAAGAGAAGAGAAGAGAAGAGAAGAGAGGGAGGGAAAGAATAAGAAAGAAAAAAGGAAATAAGAGAAGAAGAGATGAGACGAGACGAGAAGAGAAGGAAGGGAGGAGGGAAGGGAGGAGGAAGGGAGGAAAAGAAGAAAGAAAAAAGGAAATAACAGGAGACAAGAGGAGAGGAGAGGAGAGGAGAGGAGAGGAGAGGAGAGGAGAGGCGAGGAGAGGGGAGAAGGAGAAGAGAAGAGAAGAGAAGAGAAGAGAAGAGAAGAGAAGAGAAGAGAAGAGAAGAGAAGAGAAGAGAAGAGAAGAGAAGAGAAGAGAGAACAGAACAGGACAGAACAGAGAAGGAAGGGAGGAAGGAAGGAAGGAAAATTACATGTGCAGCACATTTCCACATGGAAACACTCCCCAGAGTGGTTTCATCTTCTCCCAATGAATATGAAGATGCCTGGATCCTGGATGCAGTGTCCCGTCCTGCATTCCCTGAAGCCGGTGCCCAAACCGGCGCTGGCGGCGGAGCTGGGGGGGTGCGGGGGCAGAGGGGACGCCACGGTGGAGCAGCAGCTGCCGCAGGCCGGTGCTGATTTCGACATCAACAACTGACTTCCAAAAATCCCTGTGAGGGGATGTCGCTTGTGAGGCTTGTGTCGCTGTTCCCACCTCGTCTTTGAAAACACCCGAATTTCTTACCTGGGGTGTTGTAGCACCCCAGGAAATTTGGCGTCTCCTTTTTATGAGAACGAGGGCAACGGCAAAGGCTCCCGCCTCTGAGAGGGAGCAGGCTGCAAAGCAGCGATGCTTTTATTCATCCTTCCAGGGCCTTCGCCCCACACGTGTGGGGCAGGGACCTCCCCGGGGGTCAAACGCCTCCGCAAGCCCCGGGGCTTGTCCGGGCTCAGGGAGACCCTGCAACGGCACTGGGGTCTGGCAGGAGCACACCCCTCCCGCGGCACCCACCGGCGATGGATGCTGCCCAGAGATGCAAAACGTGATAAACCTTTCCATGCACAATTTGTCGGAGAGGAAAGTGGCACCAAGGGCATCACGCCGGCCCAGCAGCGCTGTGATTTCAATTAATCTCACGCACTAATAAGATTTAACCGTCAGGAAAGCGTGTGCCTGAGCACCTCACCCAAAAGGGACTTTTTTGGACGACCACGGAGCTGGGAAGGAAATGAGACACCTCAAAAATAAATGTGGCTGGGTGTCATCAACGACCGGGATTTGGGGGAACAAGCGTTGCTCCCCCAGGACAGAGCGATGCCTGAGAGTCCCCATCCCAAACGGTTCCTGCAGCACCAGGGGAACATCATAATTTTTAGCCCTTGCTCAGATGGGACAGTCCCAAAATGTAAACTTGGAGGCTGATTTTTGAACCCAGGGAGGGACCCCAGCAAACCCGGTGGAGGGATGCTATTTTTTCCGGGGTGGTGGGTAGGCACGGCGGTTCCTGGGGCCGTGCCCGGCGGCTCAGGAATGGGATGGCAGCGGGAAGGGAAAATGAGAAAGGCACCCCTGGGTCATGTGCGCCTCGGCATCTAGATCAGAGGGAGGATTTGCTGCTGGGGAGGCTAATTTTAGGTGTTTTAATTTTAGTTGCTTCCAGATGCCTCTTAGGTAGGCTCTCTTCAGGCTTTAATGAACCCCCCATTAAAAAATACATTTTCCGGAGGCATAAATAGACGGTGATTGCTCTTCAGGAACACGGGAGGCTGCTGAATCCTGCCACTGCCCTCCTGCAGTGAAAACGCTGCAAGGGATTTTTGGGACAAACCTTTTGGCGAGGCTTAAGGTGACGCCAGAGACGTGGAGGGGTCACTGCGGGGCTGGGGTGCAGCGGCACGCAGAGGTCTGGCCATCTCCGACGGAGACACCGGCCCCCGAAAGGAGACGGGAGGAGAAACACGCTGCCGCGAGCGAATGCTGGTGTGTTTGGGTAATTCAGGGCTTACGGCCGAGGTCCTGCGATGGGACAGGGACCATCATCCTGCCCAGCCCAGGGGCATTTCCCCATCATATCTTATTGCTCCAGGAGCAGCCGTTGGGGTGCTCAGCTTACGGAAAATGGCCAGCACCGTTCCTTTATCGGCAGGTAGACTCT
>NW_009235726.1:3461-7013 GCF_000690835.1 Fulmarus glacialis
TCTGCCCCCCTATCTCTGGGCTGTGCTGCGTTATCTGCATTAGTCTGAAAGCACCAACCTTTCCTCTAAATAAAAGGAGATAAGAGGCACTTGGACCCGGTACCCTCCCAGATTTCCTCATCCACCCACGCCCGATAAACCTGCAGGATTTTGCACATGCATCGACCTCCGCGTGCAGGATTTTGCAAATATCACAGCCCCGGACATCTATAGGAATAAAATAGGGTAAATCCTAAATTTAAATAACACGAAGAAAGTGATGAGTCCGTGGACTAAGAAACCATTTGGGGTTTTTTTGTTCCCAGCCAGCTTATTTAATCCGAGCAGTTTGGGGCTTGCTCAGGTCTGAGCCAAAGTGCTGGGTTTGCCTATGGCTCATCACACACTCGCTTTCTCTTAAATCAGTATTTTATTTGCAGGAGGACGGCATCCCTGCCTCCGTCGGCAGTGTCGGGATGGTTGATGGGGGTTTGAGGCTTCAGCTTTCCACTTCAGTCTTTTCCCACGGCAATAATATTAATTGCGAACACCGCAAAGCTTTTCCCCATCAATTTTTCTTGGGAGCAGCTTTCCAATATTCTAATTATAAGCGCCGGGAGAAAGCCTCATTAAATACCTGATTTTCTTTTTATTGCTCCGCAAACAGCAAAGGGAAGGCGCAGGTATCGGCCGCCCTGCTCTACGCCTGGAGTGCATCTCTGCTGGAAAAAAACCTTGCCAGGAAAAGCAGGGAGAACCAGCAGCATTTTATCACTGCTTTTTTTTTTGCTGGCGGGGCAGCGGGGCTCCGGCTCATCATTTACCAGCCTCTGGGCTGCACGAGAGAGGAACGGTTATTTCATCCAGTCTCTTTCTATGGTTTCCCATGGGAATATTTCTGTGTTGGGGGGGGAAGAGTCCTTCTAGCAACATGAACCTCCCCTGTCTTGGCACAATTTCACTTTACTTTTGTAAACTCGAGAGGAAGATGCTTCTAGCAGGGTACCAGGAGCTATTTGACCTAAAAAGACGGGGTTTTATTTTGGTGCCCGTATCTTCCCCCCTTTTGGCCCCTGCACTCTTGGAAAGCCATTCCCTGCCAGCTCGTTTAATTGCATGGGGTATTGATCTCAGGGCTCGTGTTTAATTCCCATTTCTATGCTAATTCCCATTTCTATGCACTGTAATGAGTTCCCACGTGCTCAGCACAGGTTCGCTAATGAATTATTGGCCTTTGCTCGCAGCCCGTCTTCCCCCACCTCTGTCAAATACTCCCTGGAAATATTTAAACTCTGCCTAAAATATGACTTCAGGTGAATACTTCCAGCTCCTCGTTAAATAGAAATAAATATCTAAATATATAATCTGAATGGCTGGAGGAGTAGGGAATAGGAGAGAGCGGCTGGGGCAGGTCCGGCAGCCCAGGGTCTGCTGGCCGTGCCCGTCCCTGCCCTCCCCTGGAGCTGCTGGCACCGAGCCCCCGTAGGAAACCCTCCGGGGAGGGCAGCGAGGGCTCATCCCAAATGCATCTCTGCTCATTCAGCCAAAAAGAAGCGTCGGGTTGGGTAGTTTACGGCACGAAGACGATGGCTCTGCCCCCAAGTGCTGCTGGGGCTGCATCCTCTGCCCTCCCCAGGACCTTCCCCATCCTGGGGACTTCCTTCCTCCCCCTTTCCTGCCTTTCTAATCTCCCTTTTCCAGCTCCTCCGGGCTGCATTAACCCCAGTTTTGCCATTTTGAGGCTTTTAATCCCATTGTGTGGGGACGCTGCGAACCGTACCGGGGAGAGGCTGACGTCCCCGGAGAGGGACGCCCCGTCTGTGGTCCATGAGGCGGCTCTTGGGCCGAGATGTGCGTGGGAGCATCTTCCAGTGCGGATGCTCCCGGGGCCGTGGTAGAGGGTTGTCCCGCACAAAATCCTTATTTTAAAGTATTTTTCCTCCTGCTGTCAATTTTCAATGTGGCAGGAGAGGAAAATACCAGAAGCAGGGGTTCGATCCGAATTTGTCTTTGCAGGCACTTAGGCTGCGTGCCGTGGGGACTGGCTCTCTCCTGCCCATCTCAGGAGCACTGGTGTCTTGAAAGCAAGCCGCTGTCCTCCAGCATTTGCTCTTTTTAACCTGGGAAGCCCTCAGAGGTGGGTTTTGCCGCTTGCCCTCCAGCAGTGGAGCTCAGAGCAGCTGCTGCAATAGGTCTCCTTGATCTTGCAAGAAAAAGCAAATAATTATTGAAGTGCTAAATGTGCTACACTGGAAAGACCGTAAGTAAATCCTTCCAGAAGGACAGAGTTGAGACGCGACCGCTTCAACCATGTTTTTCCAACCGACAAAGAGAAGGAAGGGAAAACCCCTCCCTGCAAGAAAATGCAGCCAGAAAGGAGCCCAGAGCCTTGCAAACTGGCTCGGGAGGCTTTGGGCGGAGGATTGCTCAGGGACGAGCTGTGTGGCTCCAAAATGACGTTGCTTGGGGAAAAGCCGAGAACAACCCTTCGGCATCTGAGTGGACGTGAAGGCAGCACTTGGGAAAGGAAGGGGAAGGGGAAGGGGAAAGGGAAGGGGAAAGAGAAGGCAGCTGGAGGGAGGTGGGGATGGAAGGAGGAAGGCACCGAAGTGCCACCATGGTGTGGGTGATGGCTGAAGCACATCTGTGTCACCCCATCACCCGGTCGTGCTCCCCTCTGTATTTTTAGAAGGTCTTGGTGGCAAAGAGGGGTGGTAAATCACAGCCGGAGTCTCTCAGCCTGCGTCTTCCTGAAGATTTCGGCAACCTCCAGCCTCGTCACAGTTTCCTCACCAGTAATTTCCAGTGACTCTCCTTTCCCGAGCATCCTCTTCTCATCACCTCCCAGGAGAAGGTGCGTCCCCATCGCTCCACGCAGCGAGGACTTGGGTTCCTCGACTTCCAAAAATCATAATAATAGAGGATCCCAGCTGCTTTATGCCAAGGCGCTTCGTTTCAATCTCAGCCGTAACGGTATCGCTGCATGTGGAAACTGCTCGTGCATTAATATTTTTTAAAGCTACAAGCAATTCTGGGGCCACTTTCAGTATTAAAAGTGATAGGTTTGTTTCCCTTCCGGACTATTCCTTCCCAGGAATTAAAAAGGAGCCGCCGGCAGTATTGTAACAACTGCCAGGCCGAAGGGAAAAGTCTTTTCTAAGAAAAATAATCCAAGTAAATCACCTTTCAAGAAACTGAGCATATATTCCTTATTTAGCCCAGACGCTGCAACATCTATGCTGGCGCCCGGCCCACTTCGTATGCATGTACATCCCTCTCTCTGCAATATATATATAACATTTTTTTTTTTTGATCACCCACTTGTTACACCATCCATCGAAACTGCCACAGGGGTGAGATGCTGGTTTGGCCCAGCACCCCAAATCCCTGCGCCTCCACCACGCTGCATCCCCAGGGCCATGGTGGTGCCTTTGCGGCCTTTCTTGCCGCACCCTGTCATCCTGCACCCTCTCCCTGGTGCACCCTTTCCCCTAGCGCACCCTCTCCCCGGGGCACCCCGTCTCCCCGCACCCCCTACCCTAGCGCACCCTCTGCCCGGTACAACCCGTCTCC
>NW_009235727.1:0-5355 GCF_000690835.1 Fulmarus glacialis
CCCGGCAGCGAGCCCCCCGCGGCCCCGGACAGCAGAGCCCTGCCTGGGCTCAGCCCTCCGCCTTGTCCTCGCCCACCCCGGCCCTGCAGCTCCGTTCCCCTCCTCCTGGAGCCCAGCTTAGTCTGCGGCACGGAGCTCAAAACTGGGTGGCAGCGCGGGATGGAGGGTAACGGCACAGCCGGGCGAGCTTTTGAAGTTAATTTTTATTATCATTATTAATTCCTAGATTGCAAGTCCTTCTACAGGCCCCAAATGGATACTCTCAACCATATCCCTGAGCAAAGACTTTGGGATCAAGCCCCACTCTTGAAAGCCCTTCTACGCCCAAGCAGAAGACCCCACGTGCCAGACCCCCACTCAGGCCCCTGGACAGGGACCACTGCAGGCACCACCGCCTGAGGAGACCCATGTCTCCCTGCACCCAGGCTTGCAGCTGGCTCAGCACCCCTTTTTCCTAGTAAAAAGCTTGGGAAAATGAGCCTGCTTCCCCTCGATTGCTGGGCCTGCCACATGCGTGCGTACGGGGCCGGGAAGGTGATGGCAGCCGGGCAGGGCAGGCAGGGGAGTGCAGGCAGCACACGTGGCAATGCCTCTCTCAAAAAAAATGGCATCTTCCATTTTTGGTGTGCCTGAGCATCATTTATGGCATCTCCTGGGAAATGCAACAGCAAAGTGCAGCCCATCGTTGGACCAGCCCTTCTCCCCATGCCAACACCCCATGGGGGGATACGCACGCCCCAGCCCACCTCTGCTACAGAGTCCAGAGCTGCCCATGCCAGCCAGCAAAAACACCCACAGCCCCAAGAAATGGAGCCGAGACAGACCCTGCTCCCACCGCCGAGGTTCATCCCCATCAGCCTCACCCAGCTCCCTCCCGCCCTGCCAACCCCCCGCGTCTCTGCAGCGAGGGGGGGCCCCGCGGTGAAACCCCAAGGGAACGATGAGGCGCGTGGGACCCCAGCACACCGGGGAAACCCCAACTCCGGTCCCAGGGGCTTAACCTGATGCTAAATGGGAGGACAGAAACCAGAGTCGTGGCCATAAATCCATGCCTCCCTCTTCCCAACCAAGCAACCTTCTCTATACACATCCTTTGAAGCTGCAATTTCATCAGCTCTGGGATGGCTGAATCCATCTGAGAGCCATGCACAGCAGCGAGGAGCTGACCATGGATATTACTGGGTGCCTGGACTGGACAACCTGGGCTAATAATGTAAAATAACACGTGGGTGAATTTGTTGTTGCTGCCCAATTACACATTTTTCAGGCCTGGGAATGGCTACCACTGGGCACGGAAAGCAAATTTTCTGCCAAACCCACGAGCTGAGCAGTAAAAGCCATTTCTAGGCACAACAAGCAGTTACGAATTATTAGAATTACTAATATTTTTGGTGCTGCGGATGCCAAGTATCGACATGCCACTATGCCAGACGCTACTAAGCCATACAAATGATCCTTTCCTGGGAGAATGAACAGCCTGTGTCCCCTGGGCCCCTTGCGATGGTGACAGTGAGAACACCTCCAGCCCAGGACCTCCAACCACCTTGATCACCTCCTGCTACTTACATCTTGAACTTGCTTTGAAACGATGTTGGCATAAAAAGCTCTCTGAGTCCCATTTGCTACTATAGCACAGAAAATTAAGCCATTATAATGGAGGCTGAAAACCTTGGACCTTTCCACTTTGGAAGAAAAAATCTCATTAAGTATCATTCATTATATTTCATAAAAATGTCATTTAACCAACTAGTTTTCTCCAAGTCCCGTTGTGCAATACTGCTGCCCTGCACCGATGCCCTGGGAGTGCACCAAGCAATCAAATAACTCAGCCAGGTACTTAATTTACCGCGTTATTTGGGATCGCACGTGCGTAAGAGCAGCCCACCCAAAGACCTGTCTAGCCCACCATCCTCTTTATGACAGTCACCAAAAAGGGATGCTTTGGGAACAAAATTAGAAGAGGGCAAGCCCCTGGGGACGTGGCTTTGTGTGGAAGTGCCCGTGGAGCAGTTTGCCCTCCCCAAAGCTGCGGTGGCCCCGTTCATTTTCTGCATGTCCAGTCAGAGAGTCTATTTTCTCCTCCTGCCAACGGGGAAGAGTCACATAGTGCCTGAGATATGAAAGTAATCCGATGAACTAGGCAGGCGGTGGCAGGTACAAGAAGGTCTTCCAGAGTTTTCTTCATCTTTATCAGTTTCTGGAAGTCCTTGTTCATAGATCTACAGGGAATCTCTGTGTTCAGGTAGCAGCTGCAGTCATCAAGAAAGCAGAGTATCTTTGAATTTTCTTCTGATTTTCCAGTCTAAACTTGAATCTGAATTCCCAGGCTGAACAGAAGGAAAATTAACTATTTATATTTTATTTGTTAGCCTTTCTGCATTTTAGATAAAAATTCAGTAAATGTGTGAAAAAAATGACTGCAAAAAGCTGTATGAAGTAGCGTGACCCAGCCGTGCTAACGCCCTCATGGTGCCGCTGCAAAGGCCAGACGCGTCCTCTCCTCGCTGGCTGCTGCTATATATCACGTTCACAGGCACTGCAAAGAAGCTTGAAGTCAGACTGTGGCACCAAAAAGGAATAATTTTAGATGAAAAGAGTCAGTTCACAGTGAAGCTACATAATAAAGAGAAATGAATTTAATGTTGGGGGGGAGGAGAGAGCTTTTTTAGAGCAGGTAGTAAAAAATAAAGTAGGAAAGAAAAAAGCAGTGGGAGCTATTAAGGACTCAAATGTCGGTCTACGAGCATCGCTCTCGGTGCAGCGCTGATAGATGTGCCAGTCCACCCTCACCGGGCTCATAACGCAAAAGCCCGTCTTGCCCTAACGGCACCCAACTAACGTGGCTCCATCGCTGCCTTCTCTGCCCACAAGGCAGATATTTTGCTGGTGTCTTGCTCCAAAAGAGATGTCTCCGGGTTGTTGTCTTCCTGCAGAAAACTAGGTCAAACGCCAGGAATGTTAAGGCTCTGAGGACTACATCAGGGCTGTTCTGTTCTTCCCGATGTGCAGCTTGGTGGAGATGACAGCGGTACGAGGAGCATCATCAAATTGAACAGCCTCAGCAAATAATAAGAATAGCAATGCCTATATTTTAGATTGCGCTTTTCATGAGCAACAAGTCCTGTACCGGAGGTCAAAGTCAGTGTCCTTCACTGTGCACAGGGAGACACCGAGGGCTGGGAAGCGCCTTCCTTCTGGACAACACCAAAGCAGTGACGAAGCCAAGAGATGCCACCCAAGCCCCGGCCAGCCCCCGCCGCTCAGGCCAGAGTACGCTGCTGCTGCCTGATGCTGATTTTACTAATGCAGCTCAAAAGTGCTTCCTCTGCTAATGTCACAAAGACATAGACGGAAAATGTGTAGGAAAGATGAAATGAGCATGCTGAGCTCCCTCCTCTCCATGCACACCTCTCCCCGGCCCCTGCTTGGGGCCAAATCCCCCCCAAGACCCTCCAACCTCTCCCCTCCCTGCTCCCTGCTCCATCCCTTCGCCTCCCCTTCCCTGGCCGAGCAAGAGGAGGGCGAGCAGCGCTATTTACTCTTCCCACCTTGGCAAAATGCATCACCATAGTGGGCTGAAGTCTTGGGATATAAATAATTTTCCCGGCAGGAAGAGTCCTCTGCGATAAGCGCAGCCCAAGGAGGACCTGCGTGACAGTACGGTCTAAACCCAAAAGCGGCGTTAGTCAGAGACGGTGACTGATGTCATCTGCTCTGTCACACGCTCAGCAAGCGGCGGTGCTCTCACTGGTGGGCATGTTGATAACAAGATCAAAGGCTTGCGAGTATTTCAACAGAAGTGCTGGGAAAAGTCTTGATCAAAATAAGAGGAAGGCCCTGTATACAGAAGACATGAGAGGTTTGCAACCCACATGTGAACCTTTGAAGTTATTCTTCCTTTTTTTTTTTTTTTTTTAAATAAACTAGTTTAACATCGTTAGTTTAAGAGGTATAAAACCGATCGGCTGTATAATCTCTCTGTATACTGCAAACACAGAGTATTATCCACGTGCAGACACGCTTTGGCAGTGGGGAAAAAAAGCACTGCCAGGGATACTCAAAAATAAGACAAGAAAACACACAATTAGTTTTATGGGATTTGAAGTTCATTTCATAAACCGACATACTTTTGTTACCGAGTATTGCCAGATAAGTCCAATACATTTTCTCTTCCTATAATCCTTTTAACATTTCCATTCCCCCCTACAGACTCTGTTCCTTGATGTTTTGTTCGGCGCACTCCCTGCTATCTGCACACGCTTGGCCAGATTTTTTAGACTTAAAAGGGGCACCGTATCAGCGTTAACCGTTCTATGAGAGCTGATAAAACACACATAAGCACTTTGCTATCTATTAACATTTCTGAACTGCTTCCTTCACCTGCACGGAATAGTGATTGAAAAGAGGGTGGGGGCAAAAGAGGCAAGTGAGGATATTTATGACCAACTTCCCTCGACTTATTTTTTCCACAAGTCCTTCCTCACTATGCACGAAGGAGACATCGCTTTCTCTGCTAGCTTCTTGTTTAAGTAACTGGTAGGAGACCAGGTCTACAAGACCTCTGATGGGCAACTGCTTGCCTGGATGCATGCCGCTGGGCTGGAGTAAGGGGTGCAAACACCACGGCTAGGGTATGCAGTCGTGCTGTGTACTCTCTGGTCCTAGCAGCTGAGCTCTTCACAGGCAAGACGGAGCCCAGATTTCGCCCTTGAAGGTAACATTTAAGTCCTACTGAAATTTTTTAGTCAAATACGGATTTTTTGATGGAAAATTGAGCACTGCTGTGGCTGCCGGGGACATATCCATGATGCCATGGCAGAGGCACTGAGTGTAGTCCTCTTGTCAGGACCAGGCGATAACTCCTTAGAGAGTCCCATTCAGGGCCACATTGCTCCTTGCTCCATCTCTGCTCACTGCTTCTGCTAGGCATAATACTGATTCTGGGTTTGCTTCATTATGCTATACACGTGCCAAGGAGAATCTGAATCTAAAGTGGTTTAAAGCCCAGTTTTCCTTGGGGTTCTCTATGCACTAATCCCGTGAGTGCTTATGAAGTGACTTTTAGACACTCAAGCAGTCAAGTTTTACACAACAACTCCTTGTAGGTGTCCATCACCCTGAGAGGGCTAAATCGCCCCTGCTCCTTGCAGAGTTTGCTAAAAGCATCAACAGATAACCTGTCTCTGGCAGCTTGGATCTCTATCTGCCAGGTGGGTTCAGATTTAAAGACTTCCCTTCAAATTTGAGATGGTTCAGATCCACCTACGCGTGCACTCATCCTGCCTACTCTGTGCTCCCACGTCGCCCTTGCCCACGCAGTGCTTGGCAGCAAGAACCTGGCACGTGAGGTTCAGC
>NW_009235727.1:5386-11361 GCF_000690835.1 Fulmarus glacialis
ATGGGGAGGTGACGGGAGCATCAGTGCTAGCAAGGCCTGAAGTAGATTCCATCCTATTTTTGCATGGAAACGGGAACATTTTTTCCATGCATGCTCAGGGAAGTCCTTCTTCTGCGTGCACAGAGCACGCGGGGTGTGCTGGCTCTCGTTCTGCAAAAGCTGGACGCTCCTGGAAGAGAACATGGCCAGCTTGGTAACGAGTCGGGTCTGATGGTATCTTGGCACGACTGCGAAGGAAGTGAAATATATGATGTGTTACTAGCCTGAACTGATGTGATTTGATTCTGCAATCTAATCCTTTTTGTTTTCTGGCTGGCTTCTATAGCTGTGTAAAAATGGTTACTTAAAAACTCAACTAAGTATGAAGTGTACTCACTGCAAATCTCAGCGAGGAAAGGAAATCCAAATGTTTTGAGTTTAACTATTAAACATAGTTTCCAGCTAGTGTGCTCAGAATTTGAAATTAAACAAATGAAAGAAACATGTTTCAATGGTTTTATGTAGGCAATAATGTCATTAACAGGAAATAAAGAAATTGGGCTTTGCAGCTGCAGCATGAAATTTAACCCTTCCTATGCAGCAGGGTGCTTGCTCGGCTGGCACAGCGCGGTTTGACCCCTGCCTGCTACTGGGCATCCCACACATACAGCAGGACCCCGAATATCCTGATTCACACAGCCCTGAAAGGATGATGATAATGGAAAAAGCAGGAGGAGAGACAACGCTTACGAGCGAATAGGCTTTCCTGACTAGTGGAAAACCTTTAGATCACAAAGTCAAATAAAACTCTCTGCTTCCAGGGGAAAAAAACCCAGGCCCTTTATGCACAGTTATTTTTAGGTGCGCTGTCAAAGTTGAGTACCCTAAAGTAATACCTGTTCTGGTTTGTTTCTGCGTGTCGATTCACTTCTCAGTATCAAGGATAGCGAAGGGTAGGAGACTCCAGCCCTCGCGGTGCTGACCCGAGCTGGGTGATGCCTCCACCCTGCCTCTCACAAGCTGGACCAGTACTGAGACCGCAAAAGAAATGTATTTTTTTTAAGGATGCCTGTATTTCCAGGTGTGAAATAGAGTCTGGAGAGAGGAGACTTTGCGTGGAGAAAGCCTCATCCCCACGTCACCCACTGGGTCCTCAGATGCAGACCTGGCCCCCAAAGTCACTGGAGTTTCCCGTACACAGTTCCACAACCGAGTCCCATATCTGAGCCCCTTCAATGCTGAGAAGAATATCCCCAGTATCTATCAGACAGAGGGGACAATAACCAGAGAGGAACCAGAAGGCAGATTTTTTTAGTTAAAAGAGGAAACAGTGGGTAGCTGATTCTAAAAAGAAGAACTGACACCTGGCATGGGACTTCCCATCATGTAGGTAAAATCAGCACAGTCCCCTAAAAGACAACAAATGCCCTTTGGTTGGATTTCTCCTTCAGAAAAGCCACCGCTGGCAGGTTGATGGAGACAGGCTGAGTACTAAGCTCTACCTCATTGCCTTGAACCGATGGAAAAGCCCTAAAGGTTGCCTCTCACGTACACCTTCGTTCAAACCAGCAACCAAGTGGCCGTCAGGATTTGTGCTGTAGGACCTGACCCTCCGCAGCAGGAGCATTTACACAATTCTTGACCTAGTTTTCTAGAACTAGAACCAGAAAAAATTCATTGTGCTATTGGGACACGACATACACCCAGCTGCCAGCCCTTGTCCTTAGAGGGGCAGCAACGTCCAGAAACATATTTATTGCTGGGGGACCATCCTGCTCTCAGGCAAATACCTGGATGGTGCTTGGGAGAGTTTTGCCTGGGCGTCGTGGCACTGGGTCTGTCGGGGCCTTTCTGCCCAAGGAGCACAAAGTGCAAATTTTTGGTACCATTTTGTATAGATTCAGATTGCACTGCTCCCAATTTAGCTAATTTTTTTTTTTTAGTAGATCGTATCTTCCTCTGCCAAAGCCGTATTGATTGTATGAAAAGGTGTTTTCTTCCACTGTGGGAACCTCCACCGTAATACTTTTAGGAAAGGTTAAACAATTAATATTGGCATCTTTGTTTCATTTTTTCATTAAATGTAGGGGAAGCTCAGTACATGTGAGCTCAATCTCTCTCCAGACTAGACCCCAAAAATGGCTGTTTGGACATATGTTTCATTAAAAGTCATTAATGATTTTTTCTTTTTAGTAGAAATCATCATGCTGTGGGAGAGACCATCAAAATATTATTTTAATCTTTTGTCCTTTTGCTAGTTATGCTTTCTAATCCTTTTGTAGAAGCCTGGAAATCACTTGCCCAGTGTCCTTTCTCCCCATAAGAAACTGGGGGGACTGGGAACCTCGTTGTATCACTGAAAATCAGGAGAAACTGAAGTGCTATTAGACCAGATCCCCACTCCTGCAGCCCCCAGCTATAGTCACTGAAACCAGGTTCTGGGCTTCTCCCTCTCTTCCCAACGTGGCTGAAATTAAGACACCTTTTTTTTTCCTTTGAAAACAAATCTAACTTGAGTCCCCTGTTACCCTGAGAGCACATTCCCGGCCCTTCCACATCACCACTGACAACTCCCCCCCTCCTTTTCCATAGCATTTACATTTGTCAGGATGACCATTCCCCATGGTCCTCCTGTTCCTCCAAGAGCCCTTCCAGTTCATGGGGTTGTACAAGAGGTAATCCATCCCCGTGAGGGACCTCTGGGGACTGAAGCAATTCCTAGCTTGCTATTATTACACTGGAAAAGGCCAGCACGTTCCCTCCCACGTGTCCCATGTCCCCCTCTAAGGTCTTCTAATAAAACATGCAGATCAGCTCATTAGTGGTGACGCAGCGAGAGCCCCTGATAGGGGATGGTGGCCATGGCAGGAAGCACCGAGGGGAGCAGGAGGTTGCTGTCACCTCCTACTTCCCAGCTGCTTCTTCCTGAGATGAGTTTGTTTTGTAATGGGAACATTTCCACCTGGGGGGAAGCTCTAAAAAATCCTAGAAAGCAATAAAGCTGAAATCCTCCCGTAGCTAATGCGGAATCAGGTTGTGAGGGCCACAGGACAACTACGCTGCTGCAGTATTTCGAATCTATAAAAAATACTGGTTCTGAGGATTTTGTTAGCGATATACTTATGGGTCCGTTTACCTCTGTGCGTGTAACTCCCATAAATGTAAATGAGAGCTTCCACGCGAGCCCCTTGCAAGCTGAAAGGAGAGCACTCCTATCATCTTAACCATGCATGAAGGATTTTGCTTGGAGATGGCATTGTGGAAATAGAGCTTTGCAACAGTGGAGATGACTACGATCCCCATTCGCATGCCTGGTTGGTTCAATTAAACGAGAGCATTGCCATGATACGTCTCTCCCTGAAGGGAGTTGGGGATGGTGGTCAGCTCTCAGGAAAATGGGGCTCCACGCTCCTGCCAGGCATGGAGGACGTACTGGTGGGATGCCCACCCCCGGGATGGCGTGGCACGGGCGGCAGCTCCAGTGGGCAGAGGCAAAACCAAACTGGCAACAGAGGCAGCGATTTCTGAGCACGTTTTGTACAGATCCAGATCTGCAAGTCAGGGCTTGCCTTGGGCATTTGTAACATATGTTTTAGCGCTGGGTCCCATTTACCCACCCCGGCTGTGCAACTGATAATAGACTCATTAAAAGCACAACAGAAATGCTGAAATAACTGCTTATTATTCTAGCCATAACTTTAGACAATAACATAAATTCCATAGATTTAACCAATATACCATTGTCCTTTCATTACACAGGCACGTACCTAACATGAGAACAGAGAGAACAGCTTACATTAAATTGATTTCAGTCCTTAAAGAATGTAATATCAGTGCAGGCTAAAAACCCAAGTTATTTAATACATTTAAAAGTATGCAGTTTCCACAAGCTTATACACGTTCACATCTGCTATTGAAGAGAGCACAGATAATGAGACTCTTATGGGATACACCTGACACCAGACAACACTGGAAATGTTGATCTCTCATGCATGGCTGCGAGTAAAACGACAAAAACCTGGGGGCTGGATACCTGGGGTTAATCAGCATCGAGCCCTTGACTTCAACAGTTTTAATAAAGCCACCGTGCTTCAGAGCCGCTGATGGTTTGGCTCTGCATTTCCAAGCCGGAGCAGTCGGAGGGTTTGGAGGAAGGGTGGGCGGTGGTGGGAGGACCACTGGAACAGCCCCGTTCAGCAGCTGAGACGCTGTTAAATATCCTGGACTCAAACCCAGCCCTTTGTCCTGGAGTGCACTAACAAAATAATCTGCCTAACACTTCTCTCTGCTATTACGCTGATGCAAATCGGGAGGAAAGGATTACACCAGTATAAAACCTGCTGTACACTACTATAAACCAGTAAGAAGAAAAAAAAAATCCAAGCCATTTTTCTTCTCTTGATGACTTTACTGAAGCAGCTGGGGAGGTTCTCCCTGACTACTTGGAGTTGCATGGAGCCTTGACACCAGCCTGAGGTGCCAGCAGCCTTTCTGCAGGGGGGAGCCGGGTGTATTTTTTGGCAGCAGGGACAGCCCGTTTCCTTGGGCCACCCCCTTCATTGTGCATGCTTCGTGCATTAGCTCAGGGAACTCACCCAGCTAAAAATAACCCTCCCCCACAGAAAAAATGGACAAAGAAAAAGGCTATTTATACCCTGGATCGGTTCCTCGGGCTGATTCACCGTGCGGCCCCAGGAACGGTTGCACTGGGGCAAAGCACGAGGAGCCGCTGGGCAAACCCAGCCCGGGGTGACCACGGGCACATCCCGCTGACACCCATTGAGCTGTGAAACAGCTTGACGTCTACAGATGACTTTTTTCCCTATAATTATCAGGGGTTAGAGATGGGAGGACTCTTGTGTGCTTTTATAATTTTGATTTTAGTTCATGTGTTTTCAGTTTATAAATGTATTTTTTACGTTTACCTCGCGTGGCTCCCCTCCCAGCTGAGTCAGGGCTGTTCCTTTTTGTGCTATTTCCAAATTTTTGGGTTTAAATGCCTCATACGCGGACAGCAAAAGGGCCAGCTCCAAATGCCCGAAGAGAAACAGATGATTAGCCAAATAGCTTGATAAAACTCAGGGAGAATTCTCCCTACTCATCCACCTCAGCAGACAAGTTTAAATATGGATAAAGATAGTTGGAATAATATAGATACATTTTTTTTCCATGTTGTTTTCTGTTTTGACTTCTTTGGGATCATTCAAAGGGAGGTTCAGGCTTTGATCTTCTCTATTGGCAATATTTTTTTCATCTAGGTTTTTATAGTTTGAGAAGAGATGTTACATGCTTGCAACAGAGACTATCAATATGATGTGGGTCTGAACAAAAAACCTGGTGTCAGGTTCTCCATTTGGAGTGTTACCTCAAGCTTTGAAGTTTGTAATGATTCAAAAGCATCTAGAGCTGCTACAAATGTTAATAAAATTAAAGCCATCTGAAAGTGAGGCTTGCATGTGCCTTTGAAAGTAGGTCTGTGATCAGTTATTACCCTCAATTACCTTGTTGTCCACTCTTTTAGCTCGAGGTTAAACTCTTAACACTTTGCTTTGAAGTGGTTATCCTTTTATCTATGACCGGACTGAGGAATTTAAGGGCAATAATCAATGAGAGCTTCATAAGAATAAAGGGGAGACAAGGCAAGGAAAATAGGTGTGAATGTTCCCTTAACGGCTGGCTGGGGGTTTGGAGGGGCTGGGAGGGACACTGAGCCCTGACACGATCCTTAAAAAAAAAAAAAAAGAAAAGGAAAAAAGAAGGAAAGAAAGAGGGGAAAAAAGGGGGGGGCGAAAGAAAGAAAAAAGGAGCCCCAGCAATTTCCAAATCACTGCTAAAAATAAAGCAAAAGCACTAATTCAGGGTGGGGCTGGGAGCGGGGAGAGCACGGAGAGGTGAAGCCCTCATCAAAGGCACGGGACGAGTAATGAGGCACGGAGATACGATTAAAGTATTGGCTTAATCACGGCTTTGATGTCCTCCATGGCACCTCACCCTGC
>NW_009235728.1:0-8074 GCF_000690835.1 Fulmarus glacialis
CCGGCGTGGAGGCCAGGTCCGTCCTGACTGCCGGGGGTGAGCAGCTGCCCGGCGGGGCCAAACCATCAGCACCAACGTCTGAGGAAACAGAGAAGCACCAGCGCTGCTCTGCAGTTTCCTGCTGTGATCCTCGGTGGCACTAGCAAATCTCTTCAGTTTGTGTCTTTCTTCCTAATATTTTTCCACTCTTAATTTACTTTAATTGATTGGACTCTCTTTGGTGTAACAGCTTAGTGGAAAGGAAGGCAGTTGCAGATACAAAAAGAAAAAACCAGCCCTAATATTTACTCGTTTGCCTTGCAGCTTTTCGCAGCTTTTCACAGCTCCACTGTCCCAACCCTTAATGACAGAAACCAATAATGTTTAAGCTATTGAGGTCCAAGTGACTCAAAATCAATGGCATGATATTGGAATTCCGGAAGACTTTGTTAAATATTTTGTTTCTTATTGTTTGCTCAGTGAAAATCCAGACAGTCCCGCCAGAGCAAAAGCAAGTTAATGAATTAAAAGCTCCCAGCCGACAGCAGTTTGATAATAGCATTAACGCTGTAAAATGCATCATTAGGTCAGTGTCTGTCAGCATTACGAGGCATTGGGGAGGCAAGCAGAAAGTCAGGCTGCTTATTAGAACCAGATTTAGGAAAAAGGTTTCTTTCTTTTAAATGGCTGCATTTTATTCACTCGTCCATGTCCTGCGGTGCCTCCGCGGGAGCCGCTGCCGTGCCTCCCTCCTGCGACCCTGGCACGTCTGCTGGGCAGCCTCCCCCACGCCAGAGCCCCCCACAAGCCGGTATCGACTCCCAGACAGGGATGCACGGGGGTTCGCTTGCTCTGAAGAGTTGTGGCAGGAGCTCTGGAGAAAATTAGTTCAGACAGGCTCAACCCGAAAGACAAAACTGGGTTAGAAATCCTCCAAGTCGATGTTCCTGCACCCCGCATGCTCCCACCCCCCGTGCTGGCGGGTGCCTGTGAACTCTGCTGAGCTGCAGGGTTCATTGCCTCCCGCGAGCAGGGACTCCAAAACCCAGGCTCACTTGCAGATTTCCTTAACAAAGCAGAGCCAAGTCCCGACCTGGAGGTGGGAGCTCCAGCCCCACAGCAGCTGGTGCGGGCAGCAGCTTTAGAGACACCGTTGAGTGTTGGGAGCATCGGGTCTGGTTAGGGGGATGGCCAGGGCATGGGGAACCTTATCGCTTAGTTCCCCTCCCAGGAAAGCTATAATCGATATTGTAAAAATAGATAGTCTGTGCCAAGGGGGTGAGAAGTTGCATTTTAGGTGGGTTCTGCATTTGCTGGGCATGAGCACAGGACAGTGCCGTGCGCTGATGCCCCCCAGCCCAGGGGCTGTGCCGTCAGTCTGCGCTCTCCGGCCGCGCGTGTCTTGCCCTGCAGGCTCTGGCCGGGGGAGGCTGGCTGCACCGGGGAGCCGCGCTGAGAGGTTTCCGAGGCTGCGCGAAGTCTGCTCCGAGATGGCCAGTCTCTCTTTGGTGTCCGGGGTCTCCTCTCTGGTGGTTTCAGACAGTTCAGGTGTCAATGGAAGGATCCCCTCCAGCTTGACTGGAGGTAGTATTGCTGCAAAAGTGGTTTGGTTTTTTTTCCTGGAAGAACAACTTCTGGTATTTCCTTTTGGAAAATAATTTATTCCTGCAGAGATAAAAATGAGGAGATTCCCAGGTCAGTTTGGGTTTGTACTCCACTGAGCAGTGGCTGGAAGCGCTGTGACATTCCCTGCACTCTTCTACCTGTTTCTTTTGTATTTATGGGCTGTGCTTTGTCTGGATTTCGGAACACACACAGTTTGGGGATGTTAATGCATGTAATGAGTAGTTGTTTGTGACAGATGAGTTATGAAGTGTTGTGTCAAACAAGGTTGGCTGAGCTGGGCGATGGATTAGCTGGGGGTGAACCTGCCTGTGCATTCATGTGAAGGGCGAGCACAGCCACCCGAGGTAGAGACCTGCCACCGTCAGCATGTCTGTCCTGCGCCCCGGCTGTGCTGGGGCGTGGGGAGCATCGCTTGCTTCCCCACCAGTGGCAGGGAGGACTCGCAGGGAGATCTGGCAGGGCACCGTGTGATAGGAGTAAGTCACGTGGGCATTCTCAACACCACTTTTATCCTTTTGTGCAAATCCACATCTTATTTTATGGAAGGGACATGAAGACTAAATAAAGTAACAGTCCTTAATTTTGCAAATCTCTCTGACCTCAGAACTGTAGCAACAACAGGAATCTTTCTTTTCCTTTTGCTTACTCAAAGAAATGAAAGAAAATACAACAGAAGTAGCTTAGAAATAGCAACGGGTTAACTTGCTTTGAGTCAGGACAGACCTTCAGAAGAGAAATACCTGAAATATCTCTCCCCTGCCTGCCATTGCTGGGTTCTTACAAAGCAGCCAACAAGACAGATTTTAATGGGACTTACAACTAGGAAGACAAAAAGAGGGGAAAAATGGATAAACCGAATTAAAAATGCTTCCAGAGCTGAAATGCCAGACAAGATAAATAGGGATCATCATTTCTTCTCTAAGGGAGGGTGCTGCTGCAGCGCTGTTCACCTGATGAAGGCAGAGGTAAAATTAATGCCGGTTGCAGGCACATTAATGCCACTCATTCCCCATCCCATTTGTCTCCTGCTGCCCGGGCTCCAGGCTCAGACCCGACACCTTCCCTGTGCCGCAGGCAGCCTCACCAGCATGAATTTGTGTTCTTCCCTCCTCCTCAGTCTGTGCTGCTGAATCTGGCGGGGGTGAATGCCGGGAGAGACATGGTGAGGTCTGACCACCCCCTGCACCCCCAGCTGCCCCTCAGATGTGGGGCTGGAGCTGGGGAAAGCCTTGGTCCCGGCTGTCCAAAGGCAGCACAGGAGGGGAGGTAACCAGTGGGGTACGCGTCCATCCAGGCAGTAACATCCCCCAGACCACGAAGATGGAGACCTGTGCCCCGAAGCATCAGCTGGCGTGCATGGGACACGGGCTGGCTGGTGGTGGAGCAGGAGCCGAGCACCTTGTGCGAGCCCCAGGCTGGGGTTCGGCTACAAGACCACGTTTCATCCCTCTGGTACTAGAGCTCGGGGTGTCCCCGCTGTCAGAGCTCCCCAAAGGCTGAGGGGGCTCGTTTCTATCCCTGTGTCCTTCTGCAGACAGTCCTCCAAGTGACATTTCAGGAGAAGTGGAAGCTGTGAAATTTAAGCATCGGGAGCTCAATCCATTAGCATCCTGACAAGCTTTTTGGAGATTTACAATGGGTTTTACCACCTCCTGGAAGTGCAGCAACAAATTTCCATCTCTAATTCATTCTTGGACCAAGATTTACAGCTGCCATCAGCCCCATGCTGTCGCTCAGTCCCATCTGACCAGGTGGGGAAAGGTAACTTTTTAGAAACCTAAATGATGAGGCTGTGACCAAACCACCTGCTCACATCCCAGCCGGGCTCAGTCCTGCATTTAGCCTCTGTCCCCAGAGGAGCAACCATCACCAAAGGCTTCATCAGAGGGGAGAATTAACTTCCCTGCGACCTGTGAGAGACCCTCAGAAACGCGGGGGCTTTGTGTCGCTGCTCACATCTTCCACGGGCTCCCCCAAACCACGGAGGTTTGCAGCCAAGAGGAAAAGCGGCATTAACGAGGCGGGGCTCTGCGTGCCTCCCAGGGAGGAACAAGCCCGCGTGCCACTGCGAACGGGCACAGAAGCACCCTCTGAGCGGGGATAATTCCCCTCCCGTGGGGCTGCCCGTCGTAACCAGAGCAGGGCCTCTCAACACTGATATATGCAGCCACATCTGCACCCTGGTATTTATTGCCGTCATGCAACGCCCAGGAGGATGGCCCATGGGAGCAGGGCTGGGGGACCTGTGTGTGTCCCTCTGGAGCCCCAGGTTGTCCCCAACCTGTCCTGTGGGGATGTGGCCCTGTCACAGCCAGCCCTTGGGTGGCAAATGAAGCCTCCTGCAATTCAGGGTCCAGAATCCCTGCCAACTTCCCACAGTCTACAATTTATCAATTTTTCCCAAATATTACAACCCCAGCATAACAGCCCTTGTCTTTAGAAACTCTTCTGTGCCTAATGGCTCTCCCTGTTAGCACATTTCCCTACTCTTTACTGTAAATCCCATCTCTTAATTTCACTCCCTTCCTCCTTCAGATAAATCTCTTCCCCTCCTTCGTGCCCACTCCTTTCCAGGATCTGCCAGGAGGTATTGTATCCTCCCTTTACACATTGCTCTTTTTTTGGATGCTAAAGTGGAACATGCTTACCAAAAAATAAACCTTTTCATAACTTACAAGAACAGCAATTGAACATGAGTAGGAGTTTATAAAAGGAAAGAAATAAAAGATGAATTTCCTCCTTCTATTTTACACTGTGGCATTTAATATATGGCAGTGGTTATTCCTATTGCCTCCAGAGTATATAAGCAGTAGTAAACAACCCTTCCATGTATGCAGCGTACCGAACTTTCTGTACAAGGGAGCTGGAGTGGCTTGTAAACTCAGGGGCCAGTGAAATTATCTCTAAACAACATAAAATCACAGCCCTTGGGAACAGCAGGAGAGAGGTGAGACAAGGACAATCACCGAAGTTTTTACCTCTGCTTGCGCCAGAGTTGCTCCAGGTGAACGGCAGCAGGAGTAATTTGGACATAAAAGTGCAGCCTGTGACGAGACTGCTGGAGCACGGCTGCCTCCGGCAGCTTCCCCTCTGAAAAACACAGGCTGGGATATCTGCGCTTGCTGTGCACACGCATGGACATGGTCACCCCCATTTCTGCCTGCAGAAGGAAATTACCCATCGCAGCATGCTGCCTTGCCCTTATTCCTACATACATTTAAGGCACATTTTCAAAAGAAAGCACGGAAGCTGCACAGTCAGATATTAAATGGGTATATTCATCCCTGCGTGTGGGCAGCTATTAGCGTGTAGCCTTTGTATTACAGTAATTCCCAGGTGCATGAAGCCAGAGGGATGGGGGAGAGGAAGCAGCCAGGACTGGTGCTCTCTGCGGCTGGAAGCAGCCCTGCAGCAGAACTGTCCTTGCCCAGGATCTCTCTGCCTGATCGCCGCAGCTCTGGAGAAAAATCCCTGCACGCACCTGGGGAGGCTCTGGCTCTGCAGGCAGCCGGCACGCTGCCAGCTGGGCTTCTGCAAGAGCCGTGTGGTCACGCGAATGGAGACGCCGACTTCAGGGGACCTCCCAGGTGAAGAAGAACCTCACGAGGAGGTTGGCAGCTCCTGGCCTGGCGTGCGACCCCCTGTGGCATGGCTTTACTCTTTGACGGATTTCTCTACACTTTCAAGTTTCATCTTAAAACTTCTTCTTGAAACCAAACACCACTGCTGTCAGCACAGTGCCCCCGACTCAGTGACTGTCGAAAGCTGTGACAGCTTCAGCCCACAGCTCTGTGTGTTCCTGGACATGGACGAGCCATGATCTTGCTTCTTGCTTCCCCACCGATGTGAGGTTCAGCGAAGCTGATGGAAAGTGCCTTCGGTGTTGGCCGGTTTGGATTGGGCTCTATCAGAAACCAGCCAGTGTCCTTAGAGCATTCCTCTTGGAAACAGGTTTCTGCTCCTGAAGTACCAAGAAAAATGACCAAGGTGGGTGGGAGCAGGAGGGACACGGCCCCACTCATCTTCTTGGGAAAAGGACAGATCTGCTGAGCTTCCAAGGTCCCTTTGGTGAGCCTGAACCCAAGCGCCACTTGTGTTACACACACCAGCCTATGTGCCCATGCCCATGTCACTGAAGGACAGACAGGTTTTGTTCCAGTCTGGCAACCCTCTATCCTGCTCCAAGGGGACATTTTCCCCTCTGTCTCCTCTGCCTCCACCTCTCCTATTCAGCAAAAGGAGGAGGAGCCATCGCCTCTCGCTGCCTGGGTCCCTCAGAGACCCACATCGCCCTCCATCAGCCATCAGTGGTGGGAGGCAATGAACTTGAGTCCCTTGTATATAGTGCATTCCCATCCTGATGTCCAGCACAGTCCAGCTCTGGGTACTTTTTATCATGCAACTGAATTCGCGGAATTGTCATTCTCTCACCAGCTCCATAAGATAGTAGGAGAAGGAGGGTTCTTCCCACTCAGCCTGCAGCTCTGCAACTCAGCTCCGAGCTAAGTTTTGAGTTTACAGCCCAGCTGGAAACCTCTGCACACCGTTACTGCCGAGGGCAGAGGAACCGCAATCGGGATCCACGAGTTTTGTTACCCTGTGCCCGGGCGAGCCCCGAGGCTGCAGCGGGACCACGGGGGCACAGAGAGGATTTAAAAGCCTCTAAAACTCCTCCCAGCTGAGACTCCGGGTGCAGCTTGCCCCAGCTCCAGCTGCAATTTAAGTAACTCTCACCCTGGCAAGCCCCTCCACAGCAGCCTGCATCACCTTTATTTCCAAATCGATTCCTTCGCAGCAGGGCAGCCCTTTCGATGGATCTTCCTCCCTGCCCTCCTCTCCCCTCATTTCTCATACTGCTCTTGGTTTTTTCCTACTGCTCTTTTGCCAGATGCTTTGCACAACGTATTTGCCCCTGAGTTGCTAAAGGAGCTTCTTTCCTTTCCCAGCGCACCCCGTCCCCGCTCACAGTCGTGCCGGCTCTCCAGCTGGCGTGGAGTGCTGCTGCAGCCCGAGCAGGGGAGACGCAGGGGGTAGGAAAGGCACCGCAGCGAGCACGGGTGCGCCGGCGGGGTTTACGTCTGCTTGATTTTCATGTCACCCTCCCGTGAGATTCTGGGCTCCTTTCTCTCTCATCTCAACCGCTTCAGTGTTACCTGCAGCAGCGATAGGTGAAAAATGCTGGGGGAAGCGTGTTTTGTTCATTGACGTTGTCCTTATAACGCACATGGGGAAATTAACTTAAAGCCTGGGTTATGAAGAGAGCTAATTAGTTAATCCATGTAAAGTGCTTTAAGACTCTCGGATGAGGGGGAAGAATAGCTAATGGGGGAGCTCAGACAGGGCTCTCTTGATGCAAAGTGAATTTCAGACAAGAAATCTTTACTGTACAGAATGGAATTAAATTCAAGGGCTTGTCTGAAAGAAAAACCTCAGAATTGATCACATCCCAGTGAATAAAGACAGTCCATCAGTTCAAGGGCATCTTACACGTATATTCATGCCCACTAATTATTCTGCTTGAAACCAGCCTTCCTGGCAGATTCCCAGAGTCGATGCATTGAGGACCTCTGTGTCAACATTAGCTTTATAGCAGACAGATAATTGGTGGTAAGTACCCAGAGCTGGACTGTGCTGGACAACATAATGGCAAAAATTAAATTCTTCCAACAAAATAGCTCTTTGCAAGCATGTTCAAGCAAAAACAGGCTTGAGAGAGAACTCCACTGCAAGGCAGAACAATTACAGAGCAATTAGAGGGGTGAACTTTACCAACTCACCTGCACAACACCTATTTTCTCCTCCACAATCATCTCTGTCAAAGCTTCAAACATTTCCTTTGTTCCCAACAACAGTCACTGGCTAAATTACCGCCAGTGAGAACACTCTGCAGCTGTGCAGCCGGCAGAAATCTGAGGAATGGTGTCTCAAAGCATTTGCCAAATCTCCTGCATACTCATTCCTGGCTGAATCCTGCACTCTTTAGTCTTTGGGGCAATCGTTATCCACACGGGCTGTCCCATGTGAAGGGATTTGCACCTCTGTGCATTGGCTGTTTTGATACCCAGGCCGTACTCGTGTCTCCACTCGTCTCTGAACACCAGTATGCCAGTGGGGAGAGCATCCAAGCTGGGGCTGTGTCTCACCGAGGAGCAGGGCTGGATGTCATCTGCCAGGAGCAGAGCCCAGCCCCCATCCTCGCAGGCGAGACCGCGGCTTCGGGTTAGTAGTCCGTGTCAATGGGAACGGTAAATATTCTTCCCCCGCCATTGCACTGCGCCGGTCAGGGGCCCTGTAGACCTGAGATAAACTTTCTCCATATTTATTTTAACACTTTCCTTCACTCCTGTTGGCTCTCATGTGAGTGGACTTCGGATGGTGGCAACGAAGGTGCCACCGCTGCGGCTGGGGAGGCCGCTGCCCTGATGCGTCCCCGTCCCCCTCCTGCCTTGCGCCGCGGCTGGGCTGACCC
>NW_009235729.1:0-467 GCF_000690835.1 Fulmarus glacialis
CCCCGTACCCAGTACCCAGCCTCGCTTGAAAACACACACATGCACAACCCCCACCCCAGAAAATGTGCGTTCCCCAAGCCAGTTCCCAGGAGGGACCCACAGACCTGAGGCAACACAGCAGGAAGGACTGGGCACGGGAAGCCCAAAGGCCAGTGTTGCACCTGGAGATCCAAATCACAGCCCCAGAGCCTCCAAGCAAGGCAGATACTGCTCTGCCTCTGCCCATGCAGCAGCCCCCCATGCCGCAGCCCGCGCAGGTACGGATGGGTCCTCCAGCCCGCCCAGGGGTGGCCGTGCCCTGGGGACCTCCCTCAGATTAACCCTCCAGCTCCTGAAATCCTTGTGTCACGGCAAGCAAAATGAGCAGGAAAGGTCCCGAACAGCTGCCTCTCCCACTTGGGAATTCACCTGCAGAGCAGCCCACGAGCAGTAGCACCCGCATGGGGCCAGGCAGCACAGAATGGCCA
>NW_009235730.1:0-663 GCF_000690835.1 Fulmarus glacialis
TGCTATAGGTACCAGCTATAGGTACTGCTATAGGTAATGCTATGGGTACATCCATAGGTACTGGCTATGGGTACTGCTATAGGTAACAGCTGTAGGTACCAGCTATAGATACCGGCTATGAGTACCGCTATGGGTATGGCCATAGGTAATGACTATGGGTACTGCTGTAGGTATATACATAGGTACTGCTATGGGTGCGGCTATAGGTACTGGCTATAGGTACATTCATAGGTACCACTATAGGCACACCCATGGGTACAGCTGTAGGCACCGCTATGGGTACAGGCTATAGTTAACGCTGTAGGGACGGCTATAAGGACCACCTTTTCGTGTAGGTATGGCTATAGGTACCACTATTGGTATATCCATAGGTACCACTATGGGCACTTCCATAAGCGCAGCTATAGATAGCATTATGGGTACGGCTATACATAGGTGCGGCCATAGGTACCGCTATGGGTACCACTACAGGTAGATTCCTGGGTACCTCTATACATACGGCTATAGCTACGGCTATAGGTACCGCTTTCGGTTCCACTATGGGTACAGCTATAGGTACCACTGCGGGTACCAGCATGGGTATGGCTATAGGTACTGCTATGGGTGCGTCCATAGAAACCGCTATAGGTACTCCTATGGGTGCCGCTGTGGGTACCTCCATAG
>NW_009235731.1:0-1315 GCF_000690835.1 Fulmarus glacialis
GGGGCGAAGGAGAGGCTCGGATGCAGGGAAAAAAAGCGTGTGTATCTCTGTCAGGGCTAGGCCCACCTCACGGCGCTCTGACAAAGGCCTGAAACACAAAGCAGCTTTTATTTAGCCCTCTAATGAGTAGCGCCTGCGGTAAAAGCGTGAGCGGATCCGAGGGGCAGGGGTCAGCTCTGCCCCTCTGTGAGACTTCAGGCAACTGCTCTGGCTGTAAATGCATCCCAACAGAAAATGCTGTGAGCGCCCTGGAAGTGGAAGCGGAGAAGAAGCCCAGCGGTACCCAGCTGAGCTGGAGGAGGACGCCCACCTGGTGACGGAGGGGTCGGTGCAGGGCGACATGCCCACACTGAAGGCATCCATCCCACCGGAGCTGCTGAGACACTCGGGAGCGGCGCCCACCTCACTCCTGATGCTGCTGAATTGGCTGGGCAGCGGTACCCAGCTGAGCTGGAGGAGGACGCCCGCCTGGTGACGGAGGGGTCGGTGCAGGGCGACATGCCCACACTGAAGGCATCCATCCCACCGGAGCTGCTGAGACACTCGGGAGCGGCGCCCACCTCACTCCTGATGCTGCTGAATTGGCTGGGCTGACCTTGAGGTGTCCCTGGGGACACTCCTGAGGGCCAGGCAGCGTGGGTGAGAGCTGGGCTTTGGGGTCCCCCTCAAGCGAGGTTGCCTGCGAGAGGGCAGTTCTCCATGGAGGCCGGGAAGGCAGAGCTGAAAACCACAGAATTTGTCTCTGTGCTGGCAGCAAGTGCCAGGGCAGCCTGAAAAGCCCCCAAAGCCTTTTGCCACATGTTTGCAAGTGCTCTAAGTTGTAAATCACTTACTCTTTTCACACTCCTAATTTAACCTTACACATCACGCTCTCTTGTAAGGGTAGTAAATCATTCGGTTGCAATGGGCAATGCAGATTGTGTGCCGAGGCACTTAATTGCTCTAATAAATCATAGGCTAAGCAATGGAAAAGAGCTGGAATATTCCACCTGCTTTAATTTGCTGTTTTCAAAGGCTTTAAAAGACTTCTTGTGAATGTAAGCCTTCATGGTCTGAGTGCAGCGGTGGCATGTTTTCCCTTGTTGAAGGCAGGGTGGGAGCAGAGGGCAATGCAGTAACAGAGATTACCGGGAGGTGGTATTGCGGCTTCTGCTTTGCCCAAGGAGGGGAGATGGGAAGACTGAAAAATCTCAGCCTCGTCCCAGCTGCTGTAGCCTGGTCGAGCCTGGGAGCAGACCTCTCCACTCTCATAGAATCACAGAATGGTTTGGGTCGGAAGGAACCTTAAAGATCAGAGAATCATAGAATCATAGAA
>NW_009235732.1:0-1302 GCF_000690835.1 Fulmarus glacialis
GAGGGGCAGGGTGTGAATCCGCTTGTCGGTGTCTGAGCGGGGAAAAATTGGGGTAGGTGGTTGGGTTTTTATTGAGTAAGCGCCTTCCGGAGCGCCGGCGCGTTCCCCTGCCTGCTGCAGTCTGCAGCCTGCTGTAGTTAAAGTGCGTTTGCGGTGCTCAAGGACTTCTCCAAACATCTTCCCTGCTGTAGGAAAATAAAACGACAGCAGTACATCGCGTGCTGCGCTCTGCCGGGCTCACCCGTACCGACCAACGGCAAAGTGCAGGATCACTTCCAGCCAAGTCTCCATTACCCGCTGGGTCGTTAATTTGAATATTCACTTTTTTTCCGCCTTTCAGGAGGCATTTGCGAGGTTGCGGGCAGCTTGATGTGCTTCGTGCCTGCCAAATGTTTGCCTCGCGCCCCACGTAATTGAGGGGCTGGCGTGCCGGTTTACCTTCTCCAGCTGAAATATTAAACAGTAGGAGAACTTGAAATCGGTAAACAAACCGGAATGATTGCTGCCCTCCCGGTGGCATGTTGGCTTCTCGGCAGTGATAGCCGCGGCGGGGCCGGGGGGGCTCCCCGGCAGCGGCTCTGCAAGCCCCCCGGGGTCCCTGATGCCCGCTGGGTGCCGGGGGGCCGAGAGAACCGGTCCTGCTCAAAAATGCAGCGTTCAAGCACAGCTAAACCCAAATTACCTGCCTTATCCATAGCCTGCTATTAAATAAAACCCTTCGACTAATAAGAATAAAGCTGAGCCTTTCCTTATTAGCTGAATTGATGTTGTTTGCCCAGCCTAGGACAATAAGTCCGTGACCTCCAGGTGTGGATAATGGAGGTAATAATAGTTTGATCTGAAGTCAGCAGCAAATATAAAATAATTAGGGATCTTCTCCTGAGAATACATGTCCTTCCATAGCTGTAACTACTGGAGGTTTGGGGTTTTTCCTCATGTAAAGGCCTTATAATTAAGGCTTCATGGGAGAAGAGTGGTAATACTTGAACATTTGATGGGTGGGGATGGACTTCTAGAACTTAAAATTTGTCAAAGAAAGCTTCCAAGGCTTGCTGAATAATAGGAGTCGTCAGGTAGAAGTCAGACGTCAGGAAGTGCACGTGCAGGAGGTCTCTGCGTCGTTTGAAGGGGCCCACTGGGACGCAACGTGCAATTTGTGCTTTGGCCGGGCTGCGCGCAGGGCAGCGCTCCCCAGAACACCTTCGGTTCCCAGCCTCGGACCCCCTGCCCCGGGGGCTCACCCTTCGGGCCAGACCGCGCTTTCTCTGCTGGCGAAGAACCGGCCCCCCGGGGAGATTTTCC
>NW_009235733.1:0-4159 GCF_000690835.1 Fulmarus glacialis
GGCTGCCCGCGGCGCTGCCTGAGTCAAGCGGTGTTGTCATGGCAACACCTCCCCCCGGTCGGTCGTCGTCCCTCATGGGCCCATGGCGCCGCGCCCGCCGCAGAGCCGCGTCCCCGGCCCTGTCTGGAGAGGGGACACGGGCCCTGAGGGGACAGACTGTCCCCACACTGGGGAGGGGACACGAGCACTGAGGCGGTGGGACTGTCCTCGCACTGAGCTGGGACTGCTTCTCATCCTCCATGCTGGAGGAAAGTGGCCCCTTTCCAGAGCACTTTCCCCAGTGCCCATCAGTGCCTCTGCAAACCCTCCTCGTCGCTGCCGCTCAGCCTCTCCCAACAGGAGAGGGAGTTTCAAGCCAGATTTTTTCAGCAGAGGGTCCTAAATCCACCATCAATTCCATAACGTTCCCCAGGCTCTGCTCCAAGCCAGCTCAGCCTCTTGTGAACCTGCAGAAAGTCCTGCGGGACATTGGAGCCTGAAGCTCTTGTCTGCCCGAGACCTGCAGCTGGACTGCCAAAGCTTCAGGGCTGCAAAAGGGCTGCAAACGCTTCCCGTGCTCCCCTGCGCAAACCCGCAGTAACGGTGTCCGGCAGCGACGCCAGCAGCCGACGTCTTCCTTCACACCCTGCGCTGGCTGCCAAGAGCTGAGATTCACAGCGTGGAGCCTGTTGCAAAAATCCAGCTCCTGTTTTTTCTCACCAGGACACGGAACAACTACTTTATCAGCCCTTTGCGTGACTGACTCAACACCACGTTTCATACTGACGGTTCGAGTGTTTCTCTGCCCAGGTGCCAGCAGGGCGACGCAGGTTACCGAGCCATGCAGACTTTTGGGTTCATTTCTGCGAGCTGTTTCCCCGCTGCCTACGCACCAGCTGGTGCACGAGGAAGTCAGACGGGAGCTTCGTGGCGTGCGTTCCTGCAGGAAACCGGTGCCTTTGCCACAGCCACCGCGTTACCAAGGGCACGGTGGGGGACAGGTGGTGAACAGGATCCGCATAGGTTTTGCTTTTTTAATGTCTGTTTAGCTCCATGGAGTCATGCAGACACAGGAGAGCCTCAGCATTCACTTTGCATTGAAAGTTTCCTAGATGCCAAAAAAAAAAATACTAATAAGAAAGGCAGAATAACTCAAAAGGCAATGAAAAACAGCTCAATGTTTATCTTCAGAAAAGCCTTGGGGTTTTGGAGGCAGTTTGAAGGGGGGTGGTGTATCCTACTGCTTTACCCCAGTCAAGGCAGACAAGGAAAGATCCAGTAATACTACCAATTTCCTGGTTAAAACAAAACAACGGCAATATTAGCAACTCATTCTTTCAATATATTTTGCTGTCATCTACAGTTCAAAGGGATTTGCGGTCTGGTCTGGACACCACGCTGCAATACCACGCTTGCTCCTTCCCTGCAGAAAATCCTTTTAGCTGCTGGGAGAATGTTCACACCGCAACAGGGACAGCTACACCTCCAAATCCTGACTTCTGAAGGTGACTTGCCACTGGAGGTAAGGGTCACTTTCTTCTCTTGGTGACTTCTGTGGCACAGGTGTCATTTTAGATTCTGAAGCAGAAAAGAAAGGGCAGTGAGCCTGGTTGTCCAGAGCTGTCTTAGGGACACCACAGTAAAGCACAAAGCTGTGTTCAACCATTAGAACAAGCGATCTGCATCTCTCAGGCCACCAGAGCAAGCGGGGATGTCTTTGTTCATGCCTTGCATCAACAAAAATCACTCCTCGTTTAAAGCAGTGAGGTGGAGTTTTTTGCTCCAAGAGAGCAGATGGCTCTGCGATAGCTTGTCCTTGCTTTAAGGACAGTTCATGGCCATGTCTGGCAGTGCCAGCATGACGTGACGTTTGCCCACAGGATCTGATGGTCTCATCCCACCTCTTGACTCATCTCCAGGGCGAAAATGCTTCTGAGCGTTCACCCAGGAACCTCCAGCTCCGCATCAGTTGGTGGCCACTGCTTGGATCTTGGGCAAACTATTTGCTCTCAGCCACTCGGCAGCAACTCCTGTGTGTTGCTTCTTGTTCCTGCCCTCACCTGATCTCCCAGCCCAAGCCTGCTCTGGCCACCGGGGCTTTACCTTCAGCCTTGTGCATCTCCGAGCATCCATCTTCCAAGCCTTGCTCCCAAGCATGCATTTCTCCCTTGTCTGGATCTAGTACAACCTCGGTTTCTTGGTCCTCCACCCTTCCTTGTCCTGATAGGAGTGGATGGCTCCCCTCACCCCGAGGATGCCCCTCACCCCCCGGCCTGGCAGCTCACGTCTCAAATTTCTCAATAAACAAGGTGTTTGGTGTCTTTAAACAGTTTGGCTTATCTGGGCCTGCCCTGGCCTTTAGCCAGCTCAAGGGAGAAGAGCAAACAGGCCCAGCACAAGCTCTGGCCACAGGGCAACGCAACCCCCAAGGCTGAACTAGTTTTTCTATGTGATAGCACGCAGGAAACAACCCCTGTGAGGAGGGAGCGAAGGCAGAGAGGATGAGGTGAGGCACATCAGCCCGGACAAGGAGACACAGAATTAAAAGGACTATCATTCGACGCACTCAGTGCAGCTCGGGAAGGGCAGTACACCTCCTGAGAGCTTGCTCACTGCTGAGAGAAGAGCAGCCAGGGCTCAATGAGATTTTACTAACCACCGCAAGAGCCACTACTCAGTTAATTTGGACTGTTTTTCCTGCTTGGCCCTATGTGGACGAGCCCTGAGCTGGAGCAGCGCAGCAGAAACACAGGCAGCAAACCTGAGAAAGGAGGGCTGCTTTCGGGCAGCATCTCCTCTGTGGACCCAGGTTCTCAGAGAGGGTCCGCGAGGGCTTAGTGCTCCTGGATGCAGCTGCCGCAACTTTATTTCCCCCAAAGGCAGTCGCTAATGTGCCAAGCAAGCTGGTGGCGGAGGGCTAACCCAACCACTGAAACCACAAGAGTTGAAGCTATGACGATTTGGGGAAATACCTGCTGATCGGAGGGGCACCACATCGGGGAGCTGCCCGGTGAAGCCTGGAGGATGAGGGCGGGGAGAGCAGCGCAGCGCAGCGGTGGGTTTGAAGACGCTGTGGCCGGGGCTGGGCCCTTGGCAGAGGGTGGTGATTCAGCCTGGCCAGGGCACAGCCTCACCCCATGGGTGAGGCTGGGCTGTCTCCTGGTAGTGGATCCAGCCCATTCTTGCAGGGTTTAAACCCTCTTAAGCGTTCTGCCACATTGTCTCTCCCATTACCACTCTATGCTCGGCTCCTGGTATGGGCTGGGTGCGTTTGACCTGACTTCCAACTTGCACCCTGCCGGTAGCACCCTCACTGGGTGCTCCCCAGGGCAGGGCAGAGGCAAGGAAGCAACAGTCGTGCTGCGACATCCCCTCCTTCCGGCAGGGCTGCATTCCCAACACAATTTCCAGCAATAAAAATGAAGACAAGATCCCTGCCACGTGTAACCCGGGCTAAAATGCACGCTGCCCCACGAGAACAGCACCCCGGAGAGGTGGCAGAGGACCCCATCGACCACAGCAGAGCCTCAGGAGAAGCTGTGCTGCAACAGGGAGACCCCAGCAGCTACATGTCTGCCAAGGCGTTTCCGATGGCCACTGGAGAAGGAGCCCAGATCCCATGGTGATGGGCAGCGCTGGAAACCTTCACCGGAGGCCGCACGCAGGGTGGGTCAGAAGCACTCGCAGTGCACGAGTTCAGGCTGTGCCAGAGTGCCAATTCGGGTGGGTACAACCTGTGCCCAGAGCACAGGAACAGAGAGCGAGTGGACACTGTCTGAAAACCTGTCGTCTTGTCTTTTCTTTCTTTTTTTTTTTTAGTACAAGGTAAAACCTTTATTACAACTTTTCAGTCATAGGTATACAACATCTGAAAGACAGATATGGGGGAAAAAAGTAATATTGTTATAAAATGTCACATTTATTGCTACATTACTGTTATATACAGGACAGTTCTCAAAATCTACTTTAAAAAAGTTAGGATTATTTAAAAATTCCAAATAATCCAGCCAGCTGTTTTGACACTTGTATAAAATTATTTAAAAAAATGAAAACAATTCATATCTTGAGGCACTCAGAAACACAATTTTATCCCCCAATTGTGATTCATTTCAAAGAACAACGCATTTCCCCACCCCCAAATACTTTATTTTTTTTTTTTTTTGCTGGGTTAGGCATATAT